>NC_069505.1:16186215-16262043 GCF_027579735.1 Bombina bombina
TAATATATGTTAGTTCAAACATGTTTTCAAGTTTTTAAACACACTGGCAAGTGGAAAGAAAGCTAAAACTGCCTTGTTTCACTTTAAGGCGGCTTTCACTTTACAGTGGGGCTCCGTTCCCTAACCCACTGTATAAGTGGAGATTACCTGTATACACATTATAGAGGTTTGTACCTTATAAAAAAATCATGTTAGTGGTCCACGGGATTCAAAATTATGAGTTTAGTGGTCCCTGAGGTCCTAAAGGTTGGGGACCCCTGCTCTAAACCACTGTTTTTCAAACCTGTCCTCAGACCTCCCCAACAGGCCAGGTTTTAAAGATTACCTTCGATGAGACCAGGTAAAATAACCATGTTTACTAATCGTCTGATTATTTCACAAAATGATCATGTTTACTAATCGTCTGATTATTTCACAAAATGATCATGTTTACTAATCGTCTGATTATTTCACAAAATGTATTACAATAAAAGAAACTGGCACTAGTATAAAGTAAAACAAGGGAACAATAAATTCACTAATCTAACGTGAGTTTGGTGCTGACCCCTATATTAAATTAGAAACTAAAAAATGAGTAAGAGAACCCAAGTAGGGGTTTAGAATTGCACTCTTCCCTATAGTAGTAAGCGGTGATTGCATGAAACAATGTACCTATGGTCATAGAAAATTGTACCCTGAATAAGTCAGAATTATTAAAGTATAACTTTTAATTATATTGTTAAACTTCAGTGGAAAATGCCTCTGCAAAACTTGAACTGTTAATGAACCTGTCCATCCACCTCCCTGTTTCCTGGCCGATATCTGCTTGTCGTCGGCTTCAGGTGACAGAGGTGGATAGCAGGGTCCCAGTTCAAAAAAGTTAGTAAACATTGTTATATTACCTGCTCTGTTGGGCCTCTTGGGGAAGGCAGAGGACAGGTTTGAAAACCAGTGCTCTAAACATACCGACATTACCTAGCGCCATATGGGATGACATTATAATGTGACGTCACCAAACACATACAAACTAGACTTGTGCAGCTTCGAAAAATTCATTTCGGTTCGGTTCGGATCGATTCGAATTTCGCTTCGGATCTATTCGAATTCGGAAAAATTCGAATGAATTTGTTTCGGATTCATTCGGATTCTTTCGGATTCGGAAAAAATTTGATTCGGTTCGATTCGATTCGAATCGATTCAGAAATTCGGAATTTCGGTAAGTGTTAGGTGGGATGTGCTGTGTATTACACTAGTATTATGTACTGTATATTAGGTTTAACCCATAGCAGAGTGATAAAACCTAATATACTGTACAATACTAGTGTAATACACGGCCATCCGAATCTACCGAATACATCCGAATCGATTCGGATGTATTCAAATCGATTTGGATGTATTCGATTTGATTCGGATTTATTCGGTAGATTTGGCAGTATTTTAATTCGGAAATTCGAATCGATCCGAATCTCCGAATTTTCCGAATTTCCGAATCGATTTGAAATGAATCGCACATGTCTAATACAAACGTTACCGGCTCAATGATAATAATAAGCACTTTTACACAATAAACATTATCATATCAATAACCTAACACACGCCTGTACCCATAATGCACCTGTTCAAATCCCTTAGAGAGACATACACACATATCTCTATGGGTTTAGAGCACAACAGCTTTTTGCGCGTCATATGTCATTAGCATCACTACATGTTATTAAGTGACCCTTCAACTTTTTATGTTGCTAAACCCCCGATATCGCTACTTTGTTTGCCCTTAATCATGCACTTTTTTTAATACAAAATGAGATTAAAATGAAAAATAACTTTATTTGTTGTTTCCAAGAGATGATGCTATTACACTTGAGGGACGCTATTGGCTGAGGCATATTATGATTGCGATTGCTGACAATACTGACTGACTTTTAGAAATCGAGAACAAGCAAGATTGTGTTGCGCCTTATGTGTGAGGGTCTCATATCTGCAAAGTCTATAATATGTTCAATTAAACTAACATGGAAAATATATAGCAAAGAAAAAACGACGACTCAACAACCTTAGGAAAGTATTGCGCTAGTGGGGCTTATGCGTTATCTGACAGGAATAATTTTAGTGCAGAATATAATAAAAGCCATTACCTGAAGGAAATAAAATGCACTAAAATGGCTATATGCATCCACACTAGCGCTTCTGTTTTTGTGCTTATATTACAACTAAAAAGTTATATTTATTATTCAGTCTATAGTCTAGGGTGCGCTAAAATCGGCATGTTGGATAGGGGGAGCTAAATCTCTCACATAATAGACTTTTATGGGGGGGCCCAGTAAAATTCATTTTGGATATTGCTTAAGCGCTAAGATGACGTTACACAAATAGTGGAGTTTATGTAGCTCTATGCTATAATATTAATAATAACAGTTTACTTCAGTGCAGCTATAAATCTTATATAGGTGTTTTGGAGTGTGCATGAGTGCAACACTTAGCTCACTAGTTCACGAGTGGCGTGCTATTTAGTACTTCCACTTCTATACACAAAGCCTTTTTGCATGTATCTGGTTGCGCTCATATTACAAGTTGAATTGTGAGCGAGACAAAACCCGACGCGTGCAAAAGAGCCAAACTTCGAATATCACAAACGCAATAACGTATTCCCCTATAAACTTCAATGGAGCCTGAAAACTGGGGAAAAAACTAACATCCATACCCGTGCACTAAACCGATCACATTTATTCAAGTGCGCTAACCCAACATGAAATATGAATATTTCGCATTCCAATTTCCTTCACATAGCAAAATATGTTGTATTTATTTATTCTTAAATAAATATTTCTACATATATCTGATAATTGTTTGGTAAAATATCTATCTATCTATCTATCTCTATAAATATATATATACTGTATATCTAAAACTACGTAAAACATATTCCCCTATGTGCAGAACATTGGAACAATATAAAGAAATATGAATATTGCATAAATATTTTTTTTAACTGACTTCATATTTCTTTCCTAAGATATGGTGAGTCCACAAAGTCCTCAGTTACTGTTGGGAATATCACTCCTGGCCAGCAGGAGGAGGCAAAGAGCACCACAGCCAAGCTGTTAAGTATCACTCCCCTTCCCACAAACCCCAGTCATTCTCTTTGCCTTGATGCCTGGAGGAGGTGAAGTTTTTGGTGTCTGAAGAAAAGTGGCTTCCTGCGCTTCATGCAAGATTTTAAGGTCTAGTCGTACTCCACGTTATTCTCTGCAGTAGGGTAGCTGTGGCTTTAAAGCAGTTAGACACTTGTAAGGTGGTCCTTGCTGCGTTTTCCTAACAATTTGATGCCCTAGTATAGAAAGCCAGGGTAGGTCTTTTTCCACAGGCCTCTTTGAGGAAGACAGCGGATTAGCAGGTGCCTCTGTCTTCTAGATGGGGAGACCATGCACTTAAAGCAAAAGAAGATCCCTTTTTACAAAGCCCTGTATAATTTTATTGGGACAGAATATTCCCTATATTGGGTTTATTTTAGGGCAGGGGTCAGGCACTTAAGCCATGTTTGATGAGAAGGGGTTAACTACCTTAGGAGAGTAAGGGATTAGCTTTTCTTGGGCTCTGCGCTTATTTTGGGGCACACTGGGACTTTTTGAAAGATCAACGGCTAGATTTGGAGTTTGGCGGTAAAAGGGCTGTTAACGCTCCGCAGGTTTTTTTTCTGGCCGCACCATAAATTTAACTCTGGTATCGAGAGTTCAAACAAATGCTGCGTTAGGCTCCAAAAAAGGAGCGTAGAGCATTTTTACCGCAAATACAACTCTCGATACCAGAGTTGCTTACGGACGCGGCCGGCCTCAAAAACGTGCTCGTGCACGATTCTCCCATAGGAAACAATGGGGCTGTTTGAGCTGAAAAAAAACCTAACACCTGCAAAAAAGCAGCGTTCAGCTCCTAACGCAGCCCCATTGTTTCCTATGGGGAAACACTTCCTACGTCTGCACCTAACACTCTAACATGTACCCCGAGTCTAAACACCCCTAGCCTTACACTTATTAACCCCTAATCTGCCGCCCCCGCTATCGCTGACCCCTGCATTACACTTTTAACCCCTAATCTGCCGCTCCGTAAACCGCCGCCACCTACGTTATCCCTATGTACCCCTAATCTGCTGCCCTAACATCGCCGACCCCTATGTTATATTTATTAACCCCTAATCTGCCCCCCACAACGTCGCCTCCACCTGCCTACACTTATTAACCCCTAATCTGCCGACCGGACCTGAGCGCTACTATAATAAAGTTATTAACCCCTAATCCGCCTCACTAACCCTATCATAAATAGTATTAACCCCTAATCTGCCCTCCCTAACATCGCCGACACCTACCTTCAATTATTAACCCCTAATCTGCCGACCGGAGCTCACCGCTATTCTAATAAATGTATTAACCCCTAAAGCTAAGTCTAACCCTAACCCTAACACCCCCCTAAGTTAAATATAATTTTTATCTAACGAAATAAATTAACTCTTATTAAATAAATGATTCCTATTTAAAGCTAAATACTTACCTGTAAAATAAATCCTAATATAGCTACAATATAAATTACATTTATATTATAGCTATTTTAGGATTATTATTTATTTTACAGGTAACTTTGTATTTATTTTAACCAGGTACAATAGCTATTAAATAGTTAAGAACTATTTAATAGTTACCTAGTTAAAATAATAACAAAATTACCTGTAAAATAAATCCTAACCTAAGTTATAATTAAACCTAACACTACCCTATCAATAAAATAATTAAATAAACTACCTACAATTACCTACAATTAACCTAACACTACACTATCAATAAATTAATTAAACACAATTCCTACAAATAAATACAATTAAATAAACTATCTAAAGTACAAAAAATAAAAAAGAACTAAGTTACAGAAAATAAAAAAATATTTACAAACATAAGAAAAATATTACAACAATTTTAAACTAATTACACCTACTCTAAGCCCCCTAATAAAATAACAGACCCCCAAAATAAAAAATTCCCTACCCTATTCTAAAATACAAAAATTACAAGCTCTTTTACCTTACCAGCCCTGAACAGGGCCCTTTGCGGGGCATGCCCCAAGAATTTCAGCTCTTTTGCCTGTAAAAAAAAACATACAATACCCCCCCCCAACATTACAACCCACCACCCACATACCCCTAATCTAACCCAAACCCCCCTTAAATAAACCTAACACTAAGCCCCTGATGATCTTCCTACCTTGTCTTCACCATGCCAGGTTCACCGATCCGTCCTGGCTCCAAGATCTTCATCCAACCCAAGCGGGGGTTGGCGATCCATAATCCGGTGCTCCAAAGTCTTCCTCCTATCCGGCAAGAAGAGGACATCCGGACCGGCAAACATCTTCTCCAAGCGGCATCTTCTATGTTCTTCCATCCGATGACGACCGGCTCCATCTTGAAGACCTCCAGCGCGGATCCATCCTCTTCTTCCGACGACTAGACGACGAATGACGGTTCCTTTAAAGGGACGTCATCCAAGATGGCGTCCCTCGAATTCCGATTGGCTGATAGGATTCTATCAGCCAATCGGAATTAAGGTAGGAATTTTCTGATTGGCTGATGGAATCAGCCAATCAGAATCAAGTTCAATCCGATTGGCTGATCCAATCAGCCAATCAGATTGAGCTCGCATTGTATTGGCTGATCGGAACAGCCAATAGAATGCGAGCTCAATCTGATTGGCTGATTGGATCAGCCAATCGGATTGAACTTGATTCTGATTGGCTGATTCCATCAGCCAATCAGAAAATTCCTACCTTAATTCCGATTGGCTGATAGAATCCTATCAGCCAATCGGAATTTGAGGGACGCCATCTTGGATGACGTCCCTTAAAGGAACCGTCATTCGTCGTCTAGTCGTCGGAAGAAGAGGATGGATCCGCGCTGGAGGTCTTCAAGATGGAGCCGGTCGTCATCGGATGGAAGAACATAGAAGATGCCGCTTGGAGAAGATGTTTGCCGGTCCGGATGTCCTCTTCTTGCCGGATAGGAGGAAGACTTTGGAGCACCGGATTATGGATCGCCAACCCCCGCTTGGGTTGGATGAAGATCTTGGAGCCAGGACGGATCGGTGAACCTGGCATGGTGAAGACAAGGTAGGAAGATCATCAGGGGCTTAGTGTTAGGTTTATTTAAGGGGGGTTTGGGTTAGATTAGGGGTATGTGGGTGGTGGGTTGTAATGTTGGGGGGGGGGTATTGTATGTTTTCTTTTACAGGCAAAAGAGCTGAACTTCTTGGGGCATGCCCCGCAAAGGGCCCTGTTCAGGGCTGGTAAGGTAAAAGAGCTTGTAACTTTTTAAATTTAGAATAGGGTAGGGAATTTTTTATTTTGGGGGTCTTTGTTATTTTATTAGGGGGCTTAGAGTAGGTGTAATTAGTTTAAAATTGTTGTAATATTTTTCTTATGTTTGTAAATATTTTTTTATTTTCTGTAACTTAGTTCTTTTTTATTTTTTGTACTTTAGATAGTTTATTTAATTGTATTTATTTGTAGCAATTGTGTTTAATTAATTTATTGATAGTGTAGTGTTAGGTTAATTGTAGGTAATTGTAGGTAGTTTATTTAATTATTTTATTGATAGGGTAGTGTTAGGTTTAATTATATCTTAGGTTAGGATTTATTTTACAGGTAAATTTGTAATTATTTTAACTAGGTAACTATTAAATAGTTCTTAACTATTTAATAGCTATTGTACCTGGTTAAAATAAATACAAAGTTACCTGTAAAATAAATATTAATCCTAAAATAGCTATAATATAAATGTAATTTATATTGTAGCTATATTAGGATTTATTTTACAGGTAAGTATTTAGCTTTAAATAGGAATCATTTATTTAATAAGAGTTAATTTATTTCGTTAGATAAAAATTATATTTAACTTAGGGGGGTGTTAGTGTTAGGGTTAGACTTAGCTTTAGGGGTTAATACATTTATTAGAATAGCGGTGAGCTCCGGTCGGCAGATTAGGGGTTAATAATTGAAGGTAGGTGTCGGCGATGTTAGGGAGGGCAGATTAGGGGTTAATACTATTTATGATAGGGTTAGTGAGGCGGATTAGGGGTTAATAACTTTATTATAGTAGCGCTCAGGTCCGCTCGGCAGATTAGGGGTTAATAAGTGTAGGTAGGTGTCGGCGACGTTGTGGGGGGCAGATTAGGGGTTAATAAATATAACATAGGGGTCGGCGATGTTAGGGGCAGAAGATTAGGGGTACATAGGGATAACGTAGGTGGCGGCGATTTGCGGTCGGAAGATTAGGGGTTAATTATTTTAAGTAGCTTGCGGCGACGTTGTGTGGGGCAAGTTAGGGGTTAATAAATATAATATAGGGGTCGGCGGGGTTAGGGGCAGCAGATTAGGGGTACATAAGTATAACGTAGGTGGCGGTCGGCAGATTAGGGGTTAAAAATTTTAATCGAGTGGCGGCGATGTGGGGGGACCTCGGTTTAGGGGTACATAGGTAGTTTATGGGTGTTAGTGTAGTTTAGGGTACAGTAGTTAAGAGCTTTATGAACCGGCGTTAGCCAGAAAGCTCTTAACTCCTGCTTTTTTCAGGCGGCTGGAATCTTGTCGTTAGAGCTCTAACGCTCACTGCAGAAACGACTCTAAATACCAGCGTTAGAAAGATCCCATTGAAAAGATAGGCTACGCAAATGGCGTAGGGGGATCTGCGGTATGGAAAAGTCGCGGCTGAAAAGTGAGCGTTAGACCCTTTAATCACTGACTCCAAATACCAGCGGGCGGCCAAAACCAGCGTTAGGAGCCTCTAACGCTGGTTTTGACGGCTACCGCCGAACTCTAAATCTAGGCCCAAGTGTGTTGTGTAAATTTACTGCTTACGGCAATAGCTTTACATTTTATTTTAAATAGGCTGACAAGCTAGAAAGAACGCCAGAGGAGATTGCTAACTGTTGCGGTCATACTGGCTTTTTGCCGCGTAAGCCTCACGCTGGGGGAAGTCATTTGAACGACACTCCACAGCCTATCTAGAAGAGGCGGTCTTTTGTGATTTTCACGCCTCCTGGGACACTGATTATCACGCCGATCACGTGACATTCCTTGCCTCTGTGTCCGGAGCGGTGTCGGCTATGCAGCAGTGCTTTACAGATCGGAGTTCCACATTCAGTATTCTCCATCTTGGCCTCATTCTGTATAATCGCAGGAGCGAGAGGGCAGGTGAGCGCCTCCGTTACGGCTGAGGTGTGGAGGTCCTGAGTTTATTTGACTATAGCTTTATTTGCAATATATCAGTTTAAGATATTCCAATACCATTGCTTAGGATTCTTTTTTAATTATAAAGAATTTAGCTCTCCTTGGTTTTTTGTACACAGTTTCTTAAAGGAACAGTATCACATAACTTGTTTCTTTATTGTATATATTTTTAAAGCATGTCTGACATGGAGCAGGAGTCTGCTCTCATGAATCAGTGTCTATTGTGTTTAGAGGCACAAATTGCTGCGCCTATGCAATTTTGTTCTTCATGTGTTAAGAGAACATTGCAGTCTAAAGGAACATTTTCTATGCTGAGCCCAACGTCTCTCAGGATCATGCTGTTCAGGAGTTGCCACAGCCTTCTCCTGTTTCGTCCCAAGCCTCAATGGTGTCACATGCAGTGCCCTGCGGTTCCTCTCAGTCTCCCGGTGGAGTTTATTTACAAGCAGAAATTGCTGCCCAGGTATCATCAGTGGTATCTGCGGCATTAGCTTCCTTTCCTATGTTAAAAGGAAAATTAGAGATTCAGGTTTCTGATCCAGCCCTTGCTACCCAAGTTGTCCTCCCTCATAAATCTGATGAGGAAGATATGTCAGTAGCCTCTGAGGGTGAAATCTCAGATTCAGACAGTGTAATGCTTTCTTCTGATGCTGAAGTTGTAACCTTCAGATTTATGCTTGAACACTGTGTACTGTTAAAGGAGTTTTTGGCTACTCTGGATGACTCTGACACTCCTGCTGTTGTCCTTCCTAAGAAATCAAGTAAACTTAATAGTTATTTTGATGTTCCTTCCTTCTCGGAGGTATTTCCAGTTCCCAACCGTGCTACGGAGATTATTACACAGGAATGGGAGAAACCAGGATTCCTTTTTACCCCGTCTCCTATTTTTAAAAAGATGTTTCCTGTCGCTGACTCGGTTAAAGAGCCATGGCACCCTGTACCTAAAGTAGAAGGGGCAATTTCTACTCTAAGAGAACTACTATTCCTATTGAGGATAGCTGTTCCTTTAAGGACCCAATGGACAAAAAGCTGGAGGCCTATTTAAAAAGGATATATATTCATCAGGGCCTCCTATGGCAACCTGCTGTGTGTATTGCCACTGTGACAAGTGCGGCATCCTACTGGTTTGATGCCCTGTCTGATTCTCTTCAGGTAGAGACTCCCCTGAATGAGATTCTAAATAGAATTAAGGCTCTTAAGCTAACCAATTCCTTTATTTCTGATGCTATTATGCAAGTTACTAGACTGAGAGACAAGTCTTCTGGCTTCGCGGTGCTAGCCCGCAGGGCTTTGTGGCTGAAGTCTTGGTCAGCTGATGTTTCCTCTAAGGTAAAGCTGCTAGAGGTTCCTTACAAGGGTAAGATCTTGTTTGGACCTGGTCTGGCATAAATAATTTCTGACATTATGGGTGGAAATGGGTCTTTTCTACCTCAAGATTAAGAAGAATAGACATTAAAGTACGTCAAAAGTAATTTCCGTTACTTTCGTAACTTCAGAGGAAAGTCTTCCCCTTCTTCTTCCAAGCAGGAACAGTCCAAGTCCTCTAGGAGACCCAATCAGTCTTGGAATAAGGAGAAGCAATCTAAGAAACTCGCAGCTGAATCCAAATCAGCATGAAGGATTTGCTCTCGATCTGGGATCGGATCAAGTGGGGGGCAGACTTTCTCAGTTCTCTCAAGCATGGATATGAGATGTCCCCGATCCTTGGGCTGTGGACATAGTATCTCAGGGTTACAAACTAGAATTCAAGACCTTTCCTCCCAGGGGCAGGTTCCACCTCTCAAGATTATCTGCAGACCAGATAAAAAGAGAGGCGTTCTTGAGATGTGTACCTAATCTGTCCTCCCTGGGAGTGATAGTTCCAGTTCCAGTATAGGAACAGGGTCTAGGTTTCTATTCCAATCTGTTCGTGGTTTCCAAGAAAGAGGGAACTTTCCGACCTATTCTAGACCTGAAGTGTCTAAAAACAAGTTTCTCAGAGTATCATCCTTCAAGATGGAAACTATCTGTTACATTCTTCCTTTAGTGCAAGAAGGTCAGTTCATGACGACCATAGACCTGAAGATGTGTACCGTCACGTTGCCATTCACAGGGATCATCACAAATTTCTGAGATTTGCCTTTCTGGACAATCACTTTCAGTTTGTGATTCTTCCGTTTGGCCTTGCCACAGCTCCCAGAATTTTCTCACAGGTTCTAGGGGTTCTCTTAGCAGTGATCAGGTCTCGGGGAATTGCAGTGGCACCCTACCTGGACAACATATTGGTTTAGGCGCCATCTTTTCAACAAGCAAACTCTCACATGTAGATCTCATCTTTTCTACGTTCCCACGGATGGAAAGTGAATCTGGAAAAGAGTTCCCCTGTTCCAGCTACAAGGGTGGTTTTCTTAGGGACCATAATAGATTCCCTATCTATGAAGATATTTCTAACAGAGGTTAAGGAAATTGAAGATTATTTCTGCTTGCCTCTCTCTGCAGTCTGCAGTCTACTGTTCGACCATCAGTGGCTCAATGTATGGATGTAATTGGTCTGATGGTTGCTTCCATGGACATCATTCCCTTTGCTCAGTTCCATTTGAGAGCTCTGCAGTTATGTATGCTTAGGCAATGGAACAGAGACCATTTGGATCTTTCTCAGAGGATAGATCTAGATCAGACATTGAGACTCTCCCCTGTGGTAGCTTTCTCAGGAGCATCTGTCTGTTGAAGGTGCAAGGACTATGGACTCAGGAGGAGTCTGCTCTCCCCATAAACATCTTAGAGTTGAGAGCGATTTACAATGATCTGATGGCTTAGCCTCAGTTGTCCTTTGCCCGGTTTATCATATTCCAGTCGGACAATATCACTTCAGTGGCTTACATCAACCACCAAGGAGAAACGCAGAGTTCCTTAGACATGAAGGAGGTGGCTCGGATTGTTCAGTGGGCGGAGGTTCACAATTGCAGGCTTTCCGTCATCCACATTCCAGGAGTGGACAACTGGGAAGCGGACTTCCTGAGCAGACAGACATTTCATCCCGGGGAGTGTGCTCTCCATCCGGAGGTGTTTGCCAGGTCAACCATCAAGTGGGGGGTACCGGAATTGGATCTGATGGCGTCTTGGCAGAACGCCAAGCTTTCAAGGTACGGTTCGAGGTCAAGAGATCCGCAGGCCATCCTGATATATGCTCTGGCGTTTCCTTGGAATTTCGGTCTGGCTTACCTGTATCCTCAATTTGCTCTCCATCCACGAGTCATTGCTCGTATAAAGCAGGAGAGAGCATCGGTAATTCTAATACCCCCTGTGTAGCCTTGCAGGAATCCGGTATGCGGACCTAGTGAGGATGTCATCCCTTCCCCCTTGGAGGTTACCTCTGAGGGAGGACCTTCTAACTCAGGGTCCATTCCTTCATCCACATCTCATTTCTCTGAAGCTGACTGCTTGGAGATTGAATGCATAGTTTTGTCTAAACGTGGCTTTTCTGAATCAGTCATTGAGACCTTGATTCATGCTTGCAAGCCTGTTATTAGAAAGATTTGCCATAAGGTATGGCGTTAATACCCTTTTTGGTGTGAATCCAAGGGTTACTCTTGGAGTAGAGTTAGGATTCCTAGAATTTTGTCTTTTCTCCAGGAAGGTCTGGAGAAGGGATTGTCAGTCAGTTCTCTGAAAGGTCAGATTTCTGCATTATCTATTTTGTTACACAAACGCCTGGCGGAGCTGCCAGATGTTCAATCTTTTTGTCAGGCCCTGGTCAGAATCCGGCCTGTGTTTAAATCTGTTGCTCCTCAGTTTTACAGCAGGCTCCGTTTGAGCCTTTGCATTCCATAGATATTAAGGGGCTGATTTATCATCCCTCTGTCTGACATTATCTGATCAGCAGGTCATGTCCGACAGACATTGTTGAATGCAGAGAGCAATATGCTCTCCGCATTCAGCATTGCACTAGCAACTCTTGTGAACTGCTGGTGCAACGCCGCCCTCTGCAGATTTGCGGCCAATCGGATGCTAGCAGGGGGTATCAATTAACCCGATCGTATTCGATCAGGTTGATTTCCCGTGATGTCTGTTTGTCTCCTCAGAGCAGGCGCACAGGTTATGGAGCAGCGGTCTTTAGACCGCTGCTTCATAACTGGTGTTTCTGGTGAGCCTGAAGGCTCGCCAGAAACACGGCCCTTCAAGCTCCATATGGAGCTTGATAAAAAGGCCCATAAGTTATTATCTTGGAAGGTTTTGTTTCTCTTTGCTATTTCTTCTGCGCGGAGAGTTTCAGAACTCTCGGCTTTGCAGTGTGATTCGCCTTATCTTATCTTTCATGCTGATAAAGCGGTTCTTCATATGAAGTTGGGTATTCTTCCTAAAGTGGTTTCAGATAAAAATATTAATCAGGAAATTGTTGTTCTTTCTTTATGTCCTAATCATTCTTCTCATAAGGAACGTTTATTGCACAACTTAGACGTTGTGCGTACTTTGAAAATCTACTTACAGGCAACTAAGGATTTTCGCCAGTCTTCTGCCCTGTTTGTTTCTCTGGTAAACGTAAAGGTCAAAAAGCTACTGCTACTTCTCTTTTTCTCTGGTTGAGAAGTATAATTTGTTTGGCTTATGAGACGGCTGGTCAGCAGACTCCTGAGAGAATTACAGCTCATTCCACGAGGGCTGTTTCCTCCTCTTGGGCCTTTAAAAATGAGGCTTCTGTGGAACAGATTTGCAAGGCTGCAACTTGGTCCTCTCTACACACTTTTTCCAAATTTTACAAGTTTGATACTTTTGCCTCGGCTGAGGCTTCTTTTGGGAGACAGGTTCTGCAAGCGGTGGTGCCTTCTGTTTAGGTCTACCTGTCTTGTTCTAGCTTGGGTATTGGTTCCCAACAGTAATTAAGGACACCGTGGACTCACCATATCTTAGGAAAGAAAAGAAAATTTATGCTTACCTGATAAATTTCTTTCTTTCTGGATATGGAGAGTCCACGACCCCTACCCTTTATTAAGACAGTTATTTTTATATTAAACCTCAGGCACCTCTGCACCTTTCTGTTATTCTCTTTCTCCATTTACCTTCGGTTGAATGACTGGGGTTTGTGGGAAGGGGAGTGATACTTAACAGCTTGGCTGTGGTGCTCTTTGCCTCCTCCTGCTGGCCAGGAGTGATATTCCCAACAGTAATTGAAGATGTCGTGGACGCACCATATCCGGAAATAAATACATTTATCAGGTAAGCATAAATTTGTTTTTTTAAGCCCTTATAACCTTTTTATACAGTTTTTTTAAATCATTTTTATTAGACAGTGTTATTATGTGTGTAACTGTACTGTGTAATGTATATTTATTATACAGTGTTATTATGAATGTAACTGTACTGTGCAATGTATATTTATTAGATAGTGTAACTGTACTGTGTAATGTATATTTATTATACAGTGTTATTATGAATGTAACTGTACTGTGCAATGTATATTTATTAGATAGTGTAACTATACTGTGCAATGTATATTTATTAGATAGTGTAACTGTACTGTGTAATGTATATTTATTAGACAGTGTTAATATGTGTGTAACTGTACTGTGTAATGTATATTTATTAGATAGTGTTATTATGTGTGTAACTGTACTGTGTAATGTATATTTATTAGACAGTGTTATTATGTGTGTAACTGTACTGTGTAATGTATATTTATTAGACAATGTTATTATGAGTATAACTGTAATATGTAATATGAGTAATCCTCCACTTCCACTTTTGTCATTGACAGGGACCCCTTAGGTACCACCCCCCCGAAGCAAAGCCTTTCAAATGTTGTCAGATTCCTCAAAAGATTTTGCTTGTATGGTGTAGAGCCTATAAAATGAGTTAACTGGGCATATTTTAACCAGCGAGAAAAGGTCCCCCCGACCAACTCTGTAAGTTGCCTTCTTGGCTTCAATGATCTCCCTTCCGCCAAACATGCAAATGCAATCGTTGGGCATACGTCTAAGGAACATGATTCCTTTGGTATGATTCCCTTATTAAATTCAGCATTTATTGGGACAGGTGTCATAGGAGAGATAAATGTGGTGATTCCCTTAGCCTTCAATCTAATTGTATCCCACGTGCGAAAGATATGGGCATATAATGGGGACAATCTAGCCAAGGCGGGTCTACATGCGTGTTTGATCCAGCAGAGCGGACCTATCGCTGGGAAGCCCAATAGACAGGAGTCCATGGATATCCAAGCCTTCATATATGTGCTTTCGTGCCATTCTAATACCCTTTGTAAGACTACTGCTTTGTAGTATTGTGAGATCATAGGTACTCCTAGACCTCCCTTCCCTAAGGGTTTCATGAGAACTTTTTTACTAATACGAGGTTTTATATTTCCCCATATGAATGAGTTTATCAAAGATTGGATTTGACACAGATAGGTCGTCGGGATATGTATCAGGGCAGCTTGAAGGATGTATAAAAGTTGAGGCAGAGTAGTCATCTTGACCGATTGAATCCTGCCCCACCATGAGAGGGGTTTATTTTGCCAGGAATCAAAATCCCTCTTGAGTTTATGTAGAATAGGTAAGTAATTGTATTTAGAAAGTTTATTTACTGACGGGGTGAGATATATCCCAAGATATTTAATCTTGTCCTGGAGCAGGTTATATGGGCAGTAAGTCCTAAGATTTTGAAAGCTATCTTTTGGCATATTAATATTAAGAATTTCTGACTTTTGAGCGTTGATCAAAAAGTTAGAGTGATCACTGAACTTTTCAAATTCTGCTAGTAAATGCGGCAAGGACTCATGTGGGGAGGTGAGCAAGGTGAGGACGTCGTCGGCATACAAGGTGAGTTTATATGTGTTAGGGCCTACTTCTAAGCCTGTGATTTTAGGATTGTTTCTTATATGAGACGCCAACACCTCGATAGATATAGAGAATAGCAGAGGAGACAGGGGACATCCCTGCCTCGTGCCATTCTGGATATTGAAGCTATCAGAAAGCATGCCATTCGTTCGTACTCTGGCAGTTGGGTGAGAATACAAGCTGAAGATCCTCTGAAGCATCGTGGGTCCAAACCCAAAAGCAGTTAGGCAGTGTCTCAAGAAGGCCCAGTCCAGCCAGTCAAACGCCTTTTCAGCATCCGTTGAGATCAGAATAGAGGGTGTCTTTGACCGGCCGGACTGTTCAATCAGGTGCAGCACTCTAACAGTATTGTCACGTGCCTCTCTTCTAGGCATAAAGCCAGATTGGTCAACGTGAATAATTTGGGGAAGTATCCTATTAATCCGGGTTGCTAAAATTTTGGAATACAGTTTTAGGTCTGTATTTAGCAGGGAAATTGGCCTATAATTACTTACTTTAGTGGGGTCTTTATTTGGCTTGGGTATAACTGAAATAAAAGCCTCAAGAGAGCTCCTGGACCATTTTGTACCATTGTCAATAGATTGAAACAATGTTGTTAGGTAGGGAATCAAAAGGTTTTTAAATTGTTTATAATATAGATTGGAGAACCCATCTGGGCCTGGGCTTTTATGCGAAGGAAGTGATTTAATAGCTGCTGTTATCTCTTGTGGCGTAATTGGTTTGTCAAGAGAGTCAGTTATCTCTTTAGGAATGCTGGGGAGTGAGGCATCTAAGATATATTGTACTGAGGCAGAGGGAACATGTGCTGCAGCAGGGGCCGGTTATTTTAGTTTTTTTTATTTACTTCCCTTCACCTAAAAGATTTCAGTTTGTTTTTCAATTGAGTTGTACAGTTTATAGGTCACATTAAAGATGGAAAAAGTGCTGAAATAATTTATCTTTGTCTCATTTTTTTACATCACAGAAACCTGACATTTTAACAGGGGTGTGCAGACTTTTTATATCCACTACATACATATATATTTATATACATACATATATTTATACATGTTCCTATGGGTCCCTATTTAAAAGCACTTTTGGCCCATTTTTTTCTAACACCTGACATCTCATATCTTTGAGCCCTTATAACTTTTAATTGAATTGTTAATATGAGTGTAACTGTAATATGAGTGTAACTGTACTTTTAAAGGTATTTTTGATTTGTTTTGTAACACTTTTTTGACTTGCAAAACAGTTAACCAGAGTCAACAGTAGCGTATTCTAGCGTAAATTGTGACTGTGCTCATGCATTCCCATTAACTTTCAACTTCTAATACGGGTGGAATTTAACTTGTGTGCAAACGGCCACAAAAACCCGATATCATGACCGCATACGATAGTACGCCACTAGAAATCAAGCCAATGGTGTACGCACAATGATCTGGATTTGCATAGATCTCTTCTCTTCACACTGATATATCCAGAACTGAAACAATACCACTACTGCCTGTAGCCAAATCCTGCATTCATTTAGCAAACAAGCATAGAATCCCTACATTTCACCCATATCTACTATTCTCAGGCTAATCGTTGCTCATCATTAGATCTAGTATTTATTTACTGCTTCATGTCCCTTTAAACAAGACAATTAAGCAAACTATTTTACCTGTTTTTTCCGGTTCTAGGCAGCTTTTCGATGTGCCGTTCTCATTCATGCCAGGACATAGCGCTTGACGAATCATTCTGTACCAGATTTCACCCGAATCTGCGCGACCCTGATCAGACTCTGGATTCGGTGACCTCTCTCCAACATAATACACCAAAGTGTCTGTGAGTAACTCGAAGCAATGAGGAGTGTCACTATTTGTTGAGACTCCATTAATGCTCCTATCAAATGCCTCGATGTGGAGAATATCAGACAGGGGCAACTCCTGTAAGGACAAGGGTAATGTTAGACCAATAAGACAATGTGAGGTGAATGAAACATTACTAATGTGTAGTCAGTATTAGGTTCTAACACCTGCACTTCATTCTAATTTGCCTTATCTTTAAAGGGGCATTAATATACGCTTTGAGAATGTTATATAACATGTTTAATTATATGTAGTAACACAACTTTGAAATATACTTCTATTATTTATCCTATCCAATTTTCCTACAAATAATTTATGAAAATTGTGGGCTGCAATGTAAGTGCAGTTTTTAGACATAAAACTGATTTATCCCACATATCATGAGCTGCACACTCTAGTGGCTTATTTATAAATGTTGCTGATTGGCCACACAAGAGAAGGCTACCTAGATTTCAACATGGTGGCACGTTGCTCTAAGGACACTCGAATTTTACACCTGGTGCCAGATTACAAGTGGCGCGATAAAATATTTTTTTGCTCACGCGCTAACTGTGCTCAAAGTAAAATTTTAATGCAGCCTGGTTAGCATGCGTATTACAAGTTGAAAGTAAAAAGTTTGTGTGCGTGTGATACCTGAAGCGCACTAACTTCAGAACTTCGGATATCACGACCTCATTAACTTCTTCCACAGACTTCAATGGAGTGCTGTTTAAAAAACCTAACTTATCGCTCGTGCTCTAACCAAACACGCATTAGACCAACTGTGCGAAACCCGAATGTAGTTATGAATATTTTATATTCCAATGTATCTCACATAGAAGAAAATGTTCTGTTTATTTCTAAATATATATATATATATATATATATACACATATATACACAGTCGTAAGCAAAAGTTTAGGCACCCCTGACAATTTCCATGATTTTCATTTATAAATAATTGGGTGTTTGGATCAGCAATTTCATTTTTATCTATCAAATAACTGAAGGACACAGTATTATATCAGTAGTGAAATGAGGTTTATTGGATTAACAGAAAATGTGCAATATGCATCAAAACGAAATTAGACAGATGCATAAATTTGGGCACCCCAACAGAAATTTTGCATCAATATTAAGTAGAGCCTCCTTTAGCAGAAATAACAGCCTCTAGACGCTTCCTATAGCCTGTAATGAGTGTCTGGATTCTGGATGAAGGTATTTTGGACCATTCCTCCTTGCAAAATATCTCCAGTTCAGTTAGGTTTGATGGTTGCCGAGCATGGACAGCCCGCTTCAAATCACCCCACAGATTTTCAATGATATTCAGGTCTGGGGACTGGGATGGCCATTCCAGAACATTGTACTTGTTCCTCTGCATAAATGCCAGAGTAGATTTTGAGATGTGTTTTGGGTCATTGTCTTGTTGAAATATCCAGCCCCTGCGTAACTTCAACTTTGTGACTGATTCCTCAACATTATTCTGTATCTGCTGATATTGAGTGGAATCCATGTGACCCTCAACTTTAACAAGATTCCCAGTACCGGCACTGGCCACACAGCCCCACAGCATGATGGAACATCCACCAAATTTTACTGTGGGTAGCAAGTGTTTGTCTTGGAACGCTGTGTTATTTTGCCGCCATGCATAACGCCCCTTGTTATGACCAAATAACTCAATCTTTGTTTCATCAGTCCACAGCACCTTCTTCCAAAATGAAGCTGGCTTGTCCAAATGTGAGTTTGCATACCTCAAGCAACTCTGTTTGTGGCATGTGTGCAGAAAAGGCTTCTTCTGCATCACTCTCCCATACAGCTTCTCCTTGTGCAAAGTGCACTGAATTGTTGAACGATGCACAGTGACACCATCTGCAGCAAGATGATGTTGTAAGTCTTTGGAGGGGGCTGTGGGCTGTTTTTGACCTTTCTCCCCCTCCTTTGCCTTTGCCTCTCCGATATTTTACTTGGCCTGCCACTTCTGGCATTAACAAGAACTGTGCCTGTGGTCTTTCATTTCCTCACTATGTTCCTCACAGTGGACACTGACAGCTTAAATCTCTGTGATAGCTTTTTGTAGCCTTCTCCTAAACCATAATGTTGAATAATCTTTGTTTTTAGGTCATTTGAGAGTTGTTTTGAGGACCCCATGTTGCCATTCTTCAGAGGAGAGTCAAAGAGAACAACAACTTGCAATTGGCCACCTTAAATACCTTTTCTCATGATTGAATGCACCTGTCTATTAAGTTCAAGGCTTAATGGGCTCACCAAACAATTGTGTGTTCCAATTAATCAGTGCTAGGTAGTTACAGGTATTCAAAATGACAAGGGTGCTCAAATTTATGCACCTGTCTAATTTCGTTTTGATGCATATTGCACATTTTCTGTTAATCCAATAAACCTAATTCCACTACTGAAACATTACTGTGTACTATTTAATAGATCAAAATGAAATTGCTGATCCAAACACCCAATTATTTATAAATAAACATCATGAAAATTGTCAGGGGTGCCTAAACTTTTGCATACGACTGTATATATATGTATGTGTCTATATATATATATATATATATATATATATATATATATATATATATATATATATAGATAGATATATAGATATATATGTATAGATATATACAGATATATATTTAGAAATAAAAAGAAAATTTTCTTATAAGTGAAGAACATTGGTTTGTAAAGTATTTATAGTCAAAACACAATAAAACACATTAAAATATATTAAAACTAAATAAAAATTATATTTTATGTTTCAGAAGGTATTTAACTGGAAAGGGTTCAAAAGTGCGTATATGTGTGTATATATATATATATATATATATATATATATATATATATATATATATATATATATATATATATATATATATATATATATATATACATACATACACATATTTAGACATATATATATATATATATATATATATATATATATATATATATATACACATATTTAGACATATATATATTGTTTAGAAAATACTATGTGTCTGCGCCTCCATGCATGGATAGAACCAATAAAGAATAATAATATGGTAATATAATATGGGGTAAAGAACACACACACTTACTTCCAATTACGTCAATCAATATGAGAAAAGTAGCCGCTGTGTTAAGGCAAAGCACCGCTCCCTGTGGTCCCCAGGCTGTTTAGTGGCAAATACCAGGGGATCCGGAAGAGCTCATCAGCAATGTGATCCTGAAGTATGGTAGTTTACTTCCTCAGTATAGATCCTCACAAACATGACCTCAATCACAATGAGGTAAGGATATAGCACGATAATAAGGCAATATCACAAAAGCAGATAGGCGGGAGCTGAGTATAAAATACCAGTTCAGGAGCTCAGATAACTCAATGTGTAAAGTGTACACCGTCCCTGACGCGTTTCAAAGTTTCCTTCTTCCTCAGATGATTGAGGTCATGTTTGTGAGGATCTATACTGAGGAAGTAAACAAGGGGCCTCAAGCTCCATACAGCGCTTAATAAATATGCCCCATAGTCTTTTCTAAACATTCTGGCCTAGATTTGGAGTTTTGCGCTAGCCGTCAAAACCAGCGTTAGAGGCTCCTAACGCTTGTTTTTACCGCCCGCTGGTATTTGGAGTCAGCCAGGAAAGGGTCTAACGCTCACTTTGCAGCCGCGACTTTTCCATACCGCAGATCCCCCTACGCCAATTGCGTATCCTATCTTTTCAATGGGATCTTTCTAACGCTGGTATTTAGAGTCTTGGCTGAAGTGAGCGTTAGAAATCTAACGACAAAACTCCAGCCGCAGAAAAAAAACAGGAGTTAAGAGCTTTATGGGCTAACGCCGGTTCATAAAGCTCTTAACTACTGTGCTCTAAAGTACACTAACACCCATAAACTACCTATGTACCCCTAAACTGAGGCCCCCCCCACATCGCCGCCACTCGATTACATTTTTTTAACCCCTAATCTGCCGACCGCACACCGCCGTCACCTATGTTATACTTATGTACCCCTAATCTGCTGCCCCTAACACCGCCGACCCCTATATTATATTTATTAACCCCTAATCTGCCCCCCACAACGTCGCCGCCAGCTACCTACAATAATTAACCCCTAATCTGCCGACCGCACCTCACCACTACTATAATAAAGTTATTAACCCCCAATCCGCCTCACTCCCGCCTCAATAACCCTATAAGAAATAGTATTAACCCCTAATTTGCCCTCCCTAACATCGCCGACGCCTAACTTCAATAATTAACCCCTAATCTGCCGACCGGACCTCACCGCTACTCTAATAAATGTATTAACCCCTAAAGCTAAGTCTAACCCTATCACTAACACCCCGCTAAATTAAATATAATTTAAATCTAACGAAATAAATGAACTCTTATTCAATAAATTATTCCTATTTAAAGCGAAATACTTACCTGTAAAATAAACCCTAATATAGCTACAATATAACAAATAATTACATTGTAGCTATTTTAGGATTAATATTTATTTTACAGGCAACTTTGTATTTATTTTAACCAGGTACAATAGCTATTAAATAGTTAATAACTATTTAATAGCTAAAATAGTTAAAATAATTACAAAATTACCTGTAAAATAAATCCTAACCTAAGTTACAATTAAACCTAACACTACACTATCAATAAATTAATTAAATACAATACCTACAAATAAATACAATTAAATAAACTAACTAAAGTGCAAAAAATAAAAAAGAACTGTTACAAAAAATAAAAAAATATTTACAAACATTAGAAAAATATTACAACAATTTTAAACTAATTACACCTACTCTAAGCCCCCTACTAAAAACAGCCAATCAGATTCATGTTCAATCCGATTGGCTGATTGTATCAGCCAATAAGATTGAGCTTGCATTCTATTGGCTGTTCCGATCAGCCAATAGAATGCGAGCTCAATCTGATTGGCTGATCAAATCAGCCAATCGGATTGAACTTGAATCTGATTGGCTGATTCCATCAGCCAATCAGAATTGTCCTACCTTAATTCCGATTGGCTGATAGAATCCTATCAGCCAATCGGAATTCGAGGGATGCCATCTTGGATGATGTCCCTTAAAGGAACCTTCATTCTTCAGTTGAACGTCGAATGAAGAGGATGGATCCGCGCCGGAGGTCTTCAAGATCAGCCGCTCGTCATCGGATGGAAGAACATAGAATATGCGGCTTGGATGAAGATGTTTGCCGGTCCGGATCTACTCTTCTGCCCGGATAGGATGAAGATTTCTGCCCGAAGATGGACTTCTTCATTTGCCGCTTGGATCAAGACTTCAGCCGGAGGATGGATGTCACTCTTCAGCCCCCGCTTGGGCTTGGATCAAGACTTCGGAGGCTTGGATCAAGACTTCGGTGGACGGATCGGTGAACCCGGCGTGGTGAAGATAAGGTAGGAAGATGTTCAGGGGCTTAGTGTAAGGTTTATTTAAGGGAGGTTTGGGTTAGATTAGGGGTATGTGGGTGGTGGGTTGTAATGTTGGGGGGGGTATTGTATGGTTTTTTTTCCAGGCAAAAGAGCTGAATTCTTTGGGGCATGCCCCGCAAATGGCTCTTTTAAGGGCTGGTAAGGTAAAAGAGCTTTTCTATTTTAATTTTAGAATAGGGTAGGGCATTTTTTTATTTTGGGGGGCTTTTGTTATTTTATTAGGGGGCTTACAGTAGGTGTAATTAGTTTAAAATTGTTGTAATATTTTTCTAATGTTTGTAAATATTTTTTGTAACTTAGTTCTTTTTTATTTTTTGTACTTTAGTTAGTTTATTTAATTGTATTTATTTGTAGGAATTGTATTTAATTAATTTATTGATAGTGTAGTGTTAGGTTTAATTGTAACTTAGGTTAGGATTTATTTTACAGGTAATTTTGTAATTATTTTAACTATTTTAGCTATTAAATAGTTATTAACTATTTAATAGCTATTGTACCTGGTTAAAATAAATACAAAGTTGCCTGTAAAATAAATATTAATCCTAAAATAGCTACAATGTAATTATTTGTTATATTGTAGCTATATTAGGGTTTATTTTACAGGTAAGTATTTAGCTTTAAATAGGAATAATTTATTTAATAAGAGTTAATTTATTTCGTTAGATTTTAATTATATTTAAGTTAGGGGGGTGTTAGTGTTAGGGTTAGACTTAGCTTTAGGGGTTAATAAATTTATTAGAGTAGCGGCGAGGTCCGGTCGGCAGATTAGGGGTTAATAATTGAAGTTAGGTGTCGGCGATGTTAGGGAGGGCAGATTAGGGGTTAATACTATTTATTATAGGGTTAGTGAGGCGGGAGTGAGGCGGATTAGGGGTTAATAACTTTATTATAGTAGCGGCGAGGTCCGGTCGGCAGATTAGGGGTTAATTATTGTAGGTAGCTGGCGGCGACGTTGTGGGGGGCAGATTAGGGGTTAATAAATATAATATAGGGGTCGGCGGGGGTTAGGGGCAGCAGATTAGGGGTACATAGCTATAACGTAGGTTGCGGCGTTGTACGGAGCGGCAGATTAGGGGTTAAAAAAAATTATGCAGGGGTCAGAGATAGCAGGGGCGGCAGAATAGGGGTTAATAAGTATAAGGTTAGGGGTGTTTAGACTCGGGGTTCATGTTAGGGTGTTAGGTGCAGACTTAGAAACTGTTTCCCCATAGGAAACAATGGGGCCGCGTTAGGAGCTGAACGCTGCTTTTTTGCATGTGTTTTTTTTCAGCTCAAACTGCCCCATTGTTTCCTATGGGGGAATCGTGCACGAGCACGTTTTTGAAGCTGGCCGCGTCCGTAAGCACCGCTGGTATTGAGAGTTGCAGTGGCGGTAAATATGCTCTACGCTCCTTTTTTGGAGCCTAACGCAGCCCTTCTGTGAACTCTAAATACCAGCGGTATTTAAAAGATGCGGGGGGAAAAAAGCATGCGTAGCTAACGCACCCCTTCTAACGCAAAACTCCAAATCTAGGCGTCTGTTTTTTGGTGAAGATTTTGGGCACCTTCACACTCTGTTTGTTGCTGCTGCCCCTCACTGGATTTGAACTGTAATTGAATATCTGAACTTTTTGGATTTACTGTTTTAGCAATATAATTTAATTGTACATTGTGTTGCTGTTATTTTATTTTGATTTTTTTCTGATATCATCATTATAATTTTGCTATATATTTTATTATTATAGACACCATTGTGTGGTTTAATATATGATATATAATCTTGCATATTACATGTGTGTAGTGTGATAGCGTGGAAAACATTTCTTGTTTGTATGTGTGTGTGTGTATATATATATATATATATATGCAAAAATGTTAGAAGCTATGAAAGCCAATCCTATCCAGCACACACTAATCCCTAATAATAATTAATGGATAATTCCCCCCGTCCATAGGGAGACTATACACTGCAATACATATCAAACATATAATTTACATAATTTCACAACGAAAAAATAAAATATTAGCATTTATTGGAAACAGACTAAAAGGCGACTGTTCTTAAACATTAAATACTGGGATATCCCCTAATACCATAGTGCACTAATGGAAAAATGAAAAAAATGTTTGAAAAAAGAGAGAGCTCTCAAATAAGAAAAAAACACAATAATTATAACGTCTCAATGTTCTGTTAAGGCAGGAAACAAAAATGAGCAAATGTAAACACAGGTGTAGAAGGATATATGTCCCGTTATAGAATTTAGCAGTAGTGGAGTTGTGATATGAAGTTGGAGTATGTCGAACAAACCAAACAGCATAGGCCCTTTACTATGGCAAATACGCTCTACTATAGAGCTCCAGGCAATCAAAGCTGTAAATAGTGGGATCTTAGCAGTCCCATGACCGAATGATTACTCACTGTTACCGCTAAGGATACCATTGCTTCACCATTTCTGTAAACACTTCCTCCATAGTAGTATAGCAGTTTGGGGGAGTCCAACTGTCGCAGTGCCACACCTCCTAGGTGTACCGATTAATTATGAGATGACACAGTGTGTACAATCTAGGGTACTTGTCTCCCCAACAGGTTCCTGCTTCAGCAATAAGGAGTAAAGTTACAAAAAGCAAGGTATGTGCCTCCTGACACTTCCTCTTACTGCTTCCAAGGGTATTGCGTCTGCTCAACTGCTCCAACAAACACTATAGCCAGCTACACGCGTTTCGCCCCTAAGGCTTGGGGCTTCTTCCGGCTCCAATAACAATCACAGCTGCAAGCAGGGGTGTCAATCAACCTGATTATATGTGATCAGGTGGATTGCTGTCCGCCACCTCAGAGGTAGCGGACGAGTTAAGGAGCAGCGGTCTTAAGACCGCTGCTTCTTAACTCCTGTTTCCGGCGAGCTTGATAAATTGGCCCCTTGGTCTTAAGGCGTACTAATCTGTTGAGCACAAATTTTTCTTGTGCTAGAGCGCAACTGTTTACTTTTAACTTGTTATATGCATGCTATTTAGCTCGGTTGTAATATTGCGTCCCGCACTAACATTAGCACACCACTTGTAACCCTTAGCTTTTCAATATTTATACAACTTGAATAATTTAAAAATGCGTATTATTCTCAGGCTCAGGAAAAAAGGTTTATTGACAAGCAACGTTTCGGGGCACCTGCCCTTTTGTCAAGCTAAATACAGACTGCACAAAGGGAACATTTAAACCCATATCCAAAAACAGGCTGACCAATCACAGTTAGCAATTAACATAGTGGGAGGGGTTAAAAAGTATCACAGTTTGAAACATCTTAATTTCACTGTTAACTCTTTCCTGACCACCAATCACTTTCATTTTATAATGTATGGATTAGGTCAGCCTTGTAAAAGTTCCAAGGCAAGGAGCACAGAAGAAATACAAAATTGTGGCTAAGAGAAAAAGGAAAAGGGGCACAAGAAAAAATAATAAAATAAAATAAAAAATAAAAACCAGGAAACCTCCTAAATAAATGGATTCAAATCAAATTCCCTATTCATACCCTTTGGATACATAGAATCCATTTTCCATATCCACCTAGCCTCTTTTGTTGCATTTCATTTAATCTTGTTTCCTTTTTTATAGGGTCGGTTACAATCTTATCTACCCTAAGAAATTGTGATTTTGGTACTGACTTAAATACATTGAGGGGGATGAAAGCTTTTCCTGTGTAGGAGTGTGTTTCTATCTGTTGTTTTTGTGTATAGATCAGTTTTGAGCATTTCAATTTGATACACATCATATTGTGATGTAAATTTTATAACAGGGACATTTGTCTCAATTACCAATCTGAATTTTTCCAATAACTCTAAGGGACCTGTCCAAATCATAAATACATCATCTATATAGCGGTACCATGTTAAATAGTATTTTTTGTCATTTCTATTAGTATATATCACTTTTTCGTCAATATTGTCCATTACTAAACAGGCATTTGATGGGGCCATATTGGACCCCATAGCCGTCCCTGTTATTTTGTAAGTAAAATGTACCATCAAATCATCAAATTTCCTACCCATACAAAGGTTTTAAATACAAAATCAAAGGTTTCTATACATGTGATTCTTCCTATGTGTTCTATGCCCTTAAATGTCCATGTGGGCTATTTTACATTGGTATGACTAACCAAAGGCAGGGGGACCGCATAGGGCAACACAAGTCAACTATAAGAAACCCAAAATTAAGTAATTTACCTCTACCATTTCATTTCCACCAAATGGGCCATCATGTAAGTCAATTAAGATTTATGGTCTTAGACCAGGCTAAGCATAAAGCTAGAGGAGGGGACATACAAATAGACTTGCTATATAAAGAGGCTAGGTGAATATGGAAAATGGATTCTATGTATCCAAAGGGTATGAATAGGAAATTTTATTTGAACCCATTTATTTAGGAGGTTTCCTGGTTTTTAGTTTTTATTTTATTTTATTATTATTTTCTTGTACCCCTTTTTCTTTTTCTCTTAGCCACAATTTTGTGTTTCTTCTGTGCTCCTTTCTTTGGAACTATTATAAGGCTGACCTAATCTATACATTATAAAATGAAAGTGATTGGTGGTCAGGAAAGAGTTAACAGTGAAATTGAGATGTTTCAAACTGTGATACTTTGTAATCCCTCCCACTATGTTAATTGTTAACTGTAACTGGTCAGCCTGTTATTGGAGATGGGTTTAAATGTTCCCTTTGTGCAGTCTGTATTTAGCTTGACAAAGGGGCAGGTTCCCCTGAAATGTTGCTTGTCAATAAACCTTTTTTCACTTTTGGATTTGGAGTGTGCAGTTTTCATGTGTTAATATGTATCTTGGAGTAAGAGGGTAACTCCCTAAGCTAGCACCCACTCATGTGCATCGTGAGAAATTCATATAAGGGAGTGCTGCTCCTAAAATACATATTATCCTGACATCTAAAAGTACAGTTACACTCATAATAACACTATCTGATACAAATGATCTAAGTGCAATTGAGCCTTTTGCAGTCAAGTAGCTGAAATCATGTTAAACATATTTATGCAATATACATATTTAATAACATGTTATACTGGGTATTTACTGTAAATAGTTCACATTCTAATGTTCTGCACATAAGGGAATATGTAATATAGATTTATAAATAGATATTTATATATACAGTATATATATTGAAATATGTATTTATGAATAAACAGAACATAATCTTCTATGTGAAGAACATTGGAATGGGAAATAGTAATATTTCATGTTGGGTTAGTGCACTTGTTGGGTGTTTTGCCACTTTCTGCGCTCCATTGAAGTCTATGGGGAATACATTAACGTGGTTGCTTTTTGCTCTCCTCAGGTTAGCGCTTGTGCGAAAACATTTTACTTTCAACTTGTAATACGCATGCTACCTGACTCTTGCAAAAGCATCCATCTACTGATGTTAACAAGCGAGCGGGAGCACAAACTACCGCTCCACTTGTAATCTAGTCCATAGTGAGTAGTTAAAATTAAAAAAGCTTCCAATTTCCTGATGAATTACCCTAATGCTATAACAATGAAAAATAAGGTTTGTTAATGTTTAGTCTGTACTTTTGGAATTATCCATCATAATTGAGTAAATAATAATTCATTATGTGTCACATATGCAACCCGAAAAAAAGTCAAGAAGCTTCAATATACATTGTTTCCATGGGCGCAAGGTATTCTGGGTATGCAAATTAGATTCACTAAGCCTCCCTTATTCTTTACACATTGTGGTTGTCTTTGTGTTTTTGGTTTGTATAATTCATTTACATTATAAAACCTTGTATGGTGGTTTTTATTTCTTCCCCTTTTTTGTATTTCCATATTTTTAATCTACATTTTAATTACATAAGAGAGACGCACTCAGGGAACAAACAAAAGCATAAGCTTGTTCTGTGGCTAGCCACTATACCAGGAATAGACTAGCTTTGCCACTAATGTGGCTTTAAAAAACAATACGTTTTCAGTATATTATAAATTATTATTATTGTGTCGATTTAAGAAAATAGTCCACTTCTAAAATACCAGGTGATCCACCTTTAAACGAGAGACACTGCAACAATATTTGACCTTCTGGGCCTCATCCGTAAGTGCTGCCATACGCCTCTAGGCACATTGGGCAACTAGTCCACATCTGGTTTCTCCCTTCACCCCTATGAAGACTAATAGGCCCCAATACTCATAATTTGCATACAAAAACAGAGATAAGTGCTCAACCAATGCCTAATAGACAGTTTTTGAGGTAATTTACAACCCCTTAAGCAGCCTCTTTTTAATCAGAATGTTCACAGAAAACGTTCCTGAAGTATATAGTCCAGACCCGAAATACCAGTCAGTCACCCTTTGAATGAGAGACATTGGTCTAATATTAGAATTGAAGAGCTAGTTATGGAGTTAAAATTAAAAACATACAAAATAACTTCCAAAACACGTTATGAGCCACAAATTTGAATCAATATATTCTCTCAATTTTTTCAACTTTAAATCCTCTAAAACCCAACACCTGAGCTACTTCTTACTAATATAAAAAATGTAATCCTAAAGACCATACAAAATGGTAAAATAGGACTTTTATTCATAAAGATGTGTGACAGAAGCCATGTTTTACCCTTATATTTTATCCTCAGGTGCATTTTTTATGTTACTAAGTTGTAGTTTTCTAGTTGACATATGTGCATTAACAATCTAAACAACAATTTTCTTAGACCGAACAAATGGAAAATTCACATTTATTTATCTTGTACCCTGAGGAAAGATTTCAGTCATTTAACCGTCTTCTTGTAAAAACACTAAGAACAGTACAGATATGGACCCTTCAGCTTGTCTGATGTATTCATGATTTGATTTATTATTTAGAAGTGGAACGCTCCTCCAGCTAATAGAAATGTTTATCAAAAATACAACTTATAATGAAATGTAAAATTAATTGGATCTCATTGTCTCAAGGCTTCCCCTTGTGGTTTGGAGGCCATGCAGAGATGCCTTTTGTATAATTTGGCCTCACTCTAAATGTTAGTAAATAAAGAATAACAAAAGGAGCACTCAAAATAAGCTAAAATGTGGCTGTATTGGATAGTTATGGAAGAAGTGCAAAAATGCTATTGTAACTAATAGATGTATCAGTTAGCAAGCGCAGAAGATTAGCCACAAATGCCAAATACTGCTACAATCTAAATGTCCTAGCTATGCACTAAATAATTACGTAACTACAATATATAAATAAACAATCTAAAGTATATTATCCTCAATACAGTGTAAAAACAAACAGTTTATACAATCTACATTAGTACATAATCATTTAATTGGATAAATGAATATATAAAATATTTAATATAAACGAAAAATTAAGGTCAACCTTATAACAAACATAAACAGAAATAACAATATTAACAATAATTTGATAAAAAAAATGTTGTGAACAATGTCGTGATAAATGTCCTTAAAACGGTAAAAATGTCCTCAAAAGTCTTTACAAAAGTCTTTAGATCCTGAGTGCTTGTAAGCTTTAGATCCGTGTGAACGACAACCTCCTGGTGACAAAAGAAAGTCTCCTTAAGGCAGTGTGAAGAGCCGTGTGTAAAATAATTACTCTGTACTCACAGTGTCAGAAAGCTGAAATCTGCGAAGGTAAATGCCCAATACAATGCCGTATGCTTCTTCTGAAGTCCCAGATTGTCTCCACAGTTTAATATCAAGTATAGTGCAGGCAATATAGTATTACTAAATGACAGCATTAAATAACAAGATAGTAAGCAATGTTATGCACTGAAACTAATCCACAATCCTGGAGCTTTGAACCAAAATACGGCTGCTAGCTGAATAACCCCCTGAGCTGACCGGCTAATATACAATCAGCCCGGACAGTCAGAGGTGCCTTGGCCAAAACTCAGGAGCGCCATAAAGCGGGGCTATTCCTTCGGGGAAATATATACCTATACCTGTGTCATGATTGGATAGTTTGTAAACCAATCAGACAAGGGAGCAAGCTGCGTGTCAATCAAATATTTGATATATGCCGCAACTCCTTATCCAAATAAAATTGAGGTTGAAATGCGAACATTGTAAGCGTAAACTCATTGTTGCAATTATATAAAAACAAAACACACTAATCAAACCAACGAGTGATACTGCAATTATGTATTCCGATTTTACTAAATCTTAAGACCTTAACCTCACATTAAGCATAGCGCTCAGTCCACAATTTTTGACAACAACAAAAACATAGAACAAAATACTAAAAAAAAAAACCTAAAAACGAGAATAATACCTAACAGGGCTAATAGCGAAAGACTTAATGTCAGAAAAATAGATAACTAGAGAGAATAATACAGGTGAACTTCCAGAGGATATCTTGTAGTAACCAAGAACTAATAAAAATTATTAGTTGCAATGAATAACCCTTGCAACATTGAATAGGATGTAATAATTTAAAGATGTTTTGGAGAAAATACCACTTAAATATATGGAACTTTTCATACAGAAACTCTATATAGAGAATCCGTAAATTACATATATTTAAAAGATATCTAAAACAATCTAAGATATCTGTATATTTCAAAAGAGCAGTGGAGATTTCAAATTGAAAAATCTATACTAACGAATTTTATATTAAGAAATTAAAATTAAAAGAATTCATTAAAATAGTTTAATAATCTGTAATTCTTAAAAAATCTTAAAAAAATCCTTAAATATTCTTAAAATTCATACATTATCATATAATTCATAAAAAAATTATAAAAAATTAATAGAAAATTCCCAAAAAATTCAAAAATTCATAGAAAACAGCCTAAGTCAAACTCAATGTTTAAACCATTGGGAGTTAGTGTTTTGAGCTCAAAAATCCATTTGGCTTTTAATTTGAGAAGTTCCTTCTGTACATTACTCCCTCTCCAGTTAGGTTTTACTTTATCGATCACTGTATAGCTGAGACCTTTAGTATTTCCATTATTACATATTTTAAAATGCCTAGGAACAGGAAGATCTTTATTTCTTTCAAGATTCATGTTTTCAGTAGAGTTTATATGTTCCCTAATTCTATCACGTATAGGCCTTGTCGATTCACCAATGTACTGGATCCCACACGAAAACTCTAATAAATAAACCACATTAGAATCCGTACATCTATATAAGTTCTTAATTTTATAAACCTTTTTCGTAACTGTTGATTTAAATTCCTTTCTTTTACTCGAGTGTTTGCAGGGCTTACAACTCAGGCATGGGTAGAATCCCACAATCTTCCTACCAGTCAAATCTATATCACTAGAAAAGCTAGTTTTTTTCTTTAAATCAGTCAGCGCTAAATAATTCTTTAAATTCTTACATTTTTTATACACTACCTTTGTATGACTTGGCAAACACGGGCCTATCACCTCATCAGATTTTAAAACATGCCAATGTTTTTTAAGAATTTTTTCAAATTTTTTATTATCCTCATTATATTGTGTAATAAACGGGACTTTTAATTCACCATTCTCTGGTATATAGACAGCATTAGTCCTTTTATTTTGCTTTTTGTTTAATAAAAGGTCCCTATTCATATTGGAGGCCTCAACTCTTGCGTGATTTATTAACTCTACATTATATCCCTTATCGATAAATGTATTCACTAAAACTTCTGATTGTTGAGTATAGTCTAAGTCACCCATGCATTTCTTCCTAATTCGCATGAATTGGCTTTTTGGAATGTTGTTCTTCCATTTGTCCAAATGGCAGCTTTCCGCATGTATATAGCCATTGGCATCTACAGGTTTAAAATAAGTTTTAGTTACAATCTTATTGTTTACAATATTTATTTGTAAGTCTAGAAAGTTTATACTCGTTTCGTGTATTTCAAACGTAAATCTCAGATTTTTATCATTATTATTCATCCTAGAAAAAAACCATTCTAAGTCAGTTTTATTACCTCTCCATATTATAAATATATCATCTATATAGCGTTTAAAGGAGACCAGATTTGCCCCCAGGTCAGTAGAGTCTAAGAATATTCTCTCCCAAAGACCCATAAATAAATTTGCATAACTGGGGGCAAATCTGGTCCCCATCGCCGTTCCACAGAGTTGCAAATAGAACTTCCCATCAAAACTAAAATAGATCTAATACTTTCAATCAAAAAAAGTTTTTTGTTCATCTGGCATTGTGTCATCATTATTCAAATAAAATGTTATTGCTTCAATCCCTAGATCATGTTTAATGCAGGTATAAAGCGCTGAAACATCACTCTAAATGTTGCAATCTCAGAGAAATTCCCCCTGACATGCAAAATTGTCTTTAATATAATATTAACCCTTTCTAGAGTATTTGTTTACAACTTGTCACCAATAATTAGATAGGAGGCATTGTTTGTATATTGGAAGTTTGGCATCTATCAGATACCTTCCATGGGTGACTGCAGAGGTGGTAAGTCTATGGCACATTTGCCGAGGTGTCTTGTGAAAAAAAGATTGGTGCACCCCACTTGTTAGAATAATATTGATATTGTTTGGAATATGTATGGTGTTATTATAACATGCAAAGTAAGGATTACTTTGTATTATCAATGTGTATAAACTGTCAACAAACAAATCTATTTAGGTAGATTTCCAAGGATTTTAAAATATACTAATAACTCTCTCACCTTATAGAACTTGCCACCAGTATCATTATGGAATAAAGTAATACATTTACTGTCCAGCTGCCAATAATGCCTCTTCCTCTGCAGAAATAATAATAATAATAACAAATAAATAAATAAATAAAAAAATATGATGCAAAAGTAATAGACAATAGCAGTTCTAGGGAGCAGTTATATGGTGCAGTAGGAGGAGTTATAGGGAGCAGTTATATGGTACAGTAGGAGGAGTTATAGGGAGCAGTTATATGGTGCAATAGGAGAAGTTATAGGGAGCAGTTATATGGTACAGTAGGAGGAGTTATAGGGAGCAGTTATATGGTGCAATAAGAGGAGTTATAGGGAGCAGTTATATGGTGCAATAGGAGGAGTTATAGGGAGCGGCTATATGGTGCAATAGGAGGAGTTATAGGGAGCAGTTATATGGTGCAATAGGGGGAGTTATAGGGAGCAGTTATATGGTGCAATAGGGGGAGTTATAGGGAGCAGTTATATGGTGCAATAGGGGGAGTTATAGGGAGCAGTTATATGGTACAGTAGGAGGAGTTATAGGGAGCAGTTATATGGTACAATAGGAGGAGTTATAGAGAGCAGTTATATGGTGCAATAGAAGGAGTTATAGGGAGCAGTTATATGGTGCAATAGGAGGAGTTATAGGGAGCAGTTATATGGTACAATAGGAGGAGTTATAGAGAGCAGTTATATGGTGCAATAGGAGGAGTTATAGGGAGCAGTTATATGGTGCAATAGGAGGAGTTATAGGGAGAGGTTATATGGTGCAATAGGAGGAGTTATAGGGAGCAGTTATATGGTGCAGTAGGAGGAGTTATAGAGAGCAGTTATATGGTACAATATGAGGAGTTATAGGGAGCGGTTATATGGTGCAATAGGAGGAGTTATAGGGTGAGGTTATATGGTGCAATAGGAGGAGTTATAGGGAGCAGTTCTATGGTGCAATAGGAGGAGTTATAGGGAGCAGTTATATGGTGCAATAGGAGGAGTTACAGGGAGCGGTTATATTGTACAGTAAGAGGAGTTATAAAGAGCAGTTGTATGGTGCAATAGGAGTTATAGGGAGCAGTTATTTGGTGCAATAGGAGGAGTTATAGAGAGTGGTTATATGGTGCAATAGGAGCAGTTATAGGGAGCAGTTATATGGTGCAGTAGGAGCAGTTATATGGTGCAATAGGAGGAGTTATAGGGAGCAGTTATATGATGCAATAAGAGTTATATGGTGCAATAGGAGGAGTTATAGGGAGCAGTTATATGTTACAATAGGAGGAGTTATAGGGAGCAGTTATATGGTGCAATAGGAGGAGTTATAGGGAGCTGTTATATGGTGCAATAGGAGGAGTTATAGGGAGCAGTTATATGGTGCAATAGGAGGAGTTATAGGGAGCAGTTATATGATGCAATAGGAGTTATATGGTGCAATAGGAGGAGTTATAGGGAGCAGTTATATGGTGCAGTAGGAGCAGTTATATGGTGCAATAGGAGGAGTTATAGGGAGCAGTTATATAAGATAAGATAAGAGATAAAATAAGATAAGATTGTCATTGCACAAGTTGGAAAAACAAGGCAACAAAATATATTAAAAACATCTAGCCCAGACATTGCAAATAAAGAGTATAAGGTGCAAAGTACAATAATAGTTATAAATGATTATAAAATGGAATAACTTAGATATTAAATACACACATTGTAACATATGCAGTGTTCCATGAGTACATAGTAAAAAGTGCGTGGTGCAAATCAGTATCAAACAACAAGTCAGTGTATAGAAAGAATGTATAAGACACAGAAAAAAAAGAAATGTAACAGTGTAATACAAATGATCAATGTGATATAGAAAAGTGCATGGTGCAAATCAGTATCAGATAGCAAGTCAGGTGTATAAAAAAAAATTTATGAGACCTGAATGTAATAGTGTAATACAAATTACCAATGTGATATGGATATGTGCATTGTTCAATCCGTGTAGTAAGCACAGGTAATAAGACAGATTAATAAATGAGAGTGATAGGCAGCAATTATAGTCAGAGATAGCCTGCAAAAAGATATAATAATCTAAAAAAGAATATGATAAAAATTAAATGAAAAAAAGTCAGCATTAGGTATTTGTGTTCAGCATAACAACAGCTCTTGGAAAGAAACTATTCCTTAGCCTGACTCTCTTGCTATTCAGACTCCAGTACCGCCTCCCAGATGGCAAGGGAACAAACAGTCCATGGCTAGGATGGAAAGAGTCTCCAATAATGCAGCAAGCCCTTTGCAGGCATCGCTTGTGCTGGAGGTCCTCAATAGAGGGTAGCTGGACACCAATGATGTACTGGGCAGTTTTCACCACCTGTTGTAGAGCGTTCCGGTCAAGATTGGTACAGTTACGCTACCACACCGAAATGCAGTTGGTAAGAATGCTCTCAATGGTGCAGCGATATAAATTAACCAAGATCTGAGAGGACAGATGTACTTTCTTCAGCCTCCTTAAAAAATAGAGTCGCAGTTGTGCCTTTTTAACTAAAATAGAGGTATTCAGTGACCAGGACAGATTTTCAGTGATGTTAGTTCCCAGAAATTTAAAACTAGTCACCCGTTCTACCTCAGACCCATTTATATGAATGGGTGTGTACAGCGTTTGGTCTTCCTGTAGTCCACAATAAACTCTTCGGTCTTCTTAATATTAAGAGACAAGTTGTTACCAGGTCACCAGGTGCGTTAACTCTTCCCTATAAGCTGACTCGTCATTGTTACTGACCCTGCCTACCACAGTAGTGTCATCTGCAAACTTAATGATGGTATTCGACACAAACTTAGGCAGGCAGTCATGGGTAAAAAGAGAGTATAATAGAGGACTTAATACACAGCTTTGTGGAACTCCAGTATTAAGGGTCAGGGTAGAAGAGTTAAAATGACCTAACCTCACAGACTGAGGTCTATTGGTCAGGAAGTCCAGTGTCCAATTACAGAGCCAGGTATTGATACCTAAGTCATGAAGCTTCGCAACCAGCTTTGTAGGAATGAGTGTTGAATGCTGAACTAAAATCAATAAACAACATCCTTACATAAGTCTTGTTATTGTCCAGAAGGCTCAAAGCAGAGTGCAATGCCATAGAAATAGCATCTTCTGTTGACCTGTTCTGGCAATAAGCTTATTGATGAGGATCCAGTGTACGTGGTAAACAATCTCTAAGATGGGCCATGACCAATCTTTCAAAACACTTCCTGATGATTGGAGTATGTGCAATGGGATGGTAGTCATGCAGACTCACTGCAGCAGATTGTTTTGGCACTGGCACAATAGTTGCTGTCTTAAAATACACCGGAACAACCGTCTGAGCCAGTGACAGATTAAAAATGTCAGTAAAAACCTTGGCTAATTCTCCAGCACATGTCCTTAGCACCTGACCAGGAATACCGCCTGGATCGGCAGCCTTGCGTGCATCTACCCGGGAAAGTGCTTGGTACACCTCAGAAACAAAGAGTCTTAACGGCTGTTCTTCTGAATGGAGCACAACTTTGATGACTTTCATTATTGTCCTGATCAAAACGTGCATAGAAATGATTTAGCTCGTCTAAAAAGGAAGCATCTCTGATTGAGGTGATTGAATGTGCAGATTTATAGTTCGTAATGGCCTGCATGCCTTGTCAAATACGTCGGGGGTCACAGTTGTTGTGAAAGTGATCTTCAATACACATCTTGAAGTTGTTTAGCACTTTTTATTCCCTTTTTTAATTTGCCCTAGCAGAGCTGTAAGCTTCAGCATCGGCAGATCCAAAAGCAGCGTCTCGTGCATCCAATAGGAAGTGAACCTCCCTATTCATCCAAGGTTTCTGGTTAAGAAAGATTCTTATCTTTTTAAAAGAGGTTACGTTATTGGTACAAGAGCTGATATAATCCAAAATAGAGGAGGCATATAGTTCAATATCTATATGAGAGTCCCCCATAGCTTGCAAGGCAAACATTCTCCAATCAGTGAATTTAAACTGATGCTGAAGTTTAGAAATTGCATCTTCTGGTCACACTTTACCTATCCTTACAGATGGTTTTTCCCATTTAATGAGGGGAGAGTACCTAGTATACAGGAACAGTGCACAGTGGTGCAATAGGAGGAGTTATAGGGAGCGGTTATATGGTGCAATAGGAGGAGTTATAGGGAGCAGTTATATGGTGCAATAGGAGGAGTTATAGGGAGCGGTTATATGGTGCAATAGGAGGAGTTATAGGGAGCAGTTATATGGTGCAATAGGAGGAGTTATAGGGAGCAGTTATATGGTACAATAGGAGGAGTTATAGGGAGCAGTTATATGGTACAATAGGAGGAGTAATAGGGAGCGGTTATTTGGTGCAATAGGAGGAGTTATAGGGAGCAGTTATATGGTACAATAGGAGGAGTAATAGGGAGCGGTTATTTGGTGCAATAGGAGGAGTTATAGGGAGCAGTTATTTGGTACAATAGGAGGAGTTATAGAGAGCAGTTATATGGTACAATAGGAGGAGTAATAGGGAGCGGTTATTTGGTGCAATAGGAGGAGTTATAGGGAGCAGTTATTTGGTACAATAGGAGGAGTTATAGGGAGCAGTTATATGGTACAATAGGAGGAGTTATAGGGAGCAGTTATATGGTGCAATATGAGGAGTTATAGGGAGCAGTTATATGGTGCAATAGGAGGAGTTATAGGGAGCAGTTATATGGTGCAATAGGAGGAGTTATAGGGAGCAGTTATATGGTACAATAGGAGGAGTTATAGGGAGCAGTTATATGGTGCAATAGGAGGAGTTATAGGGAGCAGTTATATGGTGCAATAGGAGGAGTTATAGGGAGCAGTTATATGGTGCAATAGGAGTTATAGGGAGCAGTTATATGGTGCAATATGAGGAGTTATAGGGAGCAGTTATATGGTGCAATAGGAGGAGTTATAGGGAGCAGTTATATGGTGCAATAGGAGGAGTTATAGGGAGCAGTTATATGGTGCAATAGGAGGAGTTATAGGGAGCAGTTATATGGTACAATAGGAGGAGTTATAGGGAGCAGTTATATGGTGCAATAGGAGGACTTATAGGGAGCAGTTATATGGTGCAATAGGAGGAGTTATAGGGAGCAGATATATGGTGCAATAGGAGGAGTTATAGGGAGCAGTTATATGGTGCAATAGGAGGAGTTATAGGGAGCAATTATATGGTACAATAGGAGGAGTTATAGGGAGCAGTTATATGGTGCAATAGGAGGAGTTATAGGGAACAGTTATATGGTGCAATAGGAGGAGTTATAGGGAGCAGTTATATGGTGCAATAGGAGGAGTTATAGGGAGCAGTTATATGGTGCAATAGAAGGAATTATAGGGAGCAGTTATATGGTGCAATAGGAGGAGTTATAGGGAGCAGTTATATGGTACAATAGGAGGAGTTATAGGGAGCAGTTATATGGTGCAATAGGAGGAGTTATAGAGAGCGGTTATATGGTACAATAGGAGGAGTTATAGGGAGCAGTTATATGGTACAATAGGAGGAGTTATAGGGAGCAGTTATATGGTGCAATAGGAGGAGTTATAGAGAGCGGTTATATGGTACAATAGGAGGAGTTATAGGGAGCAGTTATATGGTACAATAGGAGGAGTTATAGAGAGCAGTTATATGGTACAATAGGAGGAGTTATAGGGAGCAGTTATATGGTGCAATAGGAGGAGTTATAGGGAGCAGTTATATGGTACAATAGCAGGAGTTATAGGGAGCAGTTATATGGTGCAATAGGAGGAGTTATAGCGAGCAGTTATATGGTGCAATAGGAGGAGTTATAGAGAGCGGTTATATGGTGCAATAGGAGGAGTTATAGGGAGCAGTTATATGGTACAATAGGAGGAGTTATAGGGAGCGGTTATATGGTACAATAGGAGGAGTTATAGAGAGCAGTTATATGGTACAATAGGAGGAGTTATAGGGAGCAGTTATATGGTGCAATAGGAGGAGTTATAGGGAGCAGTTATAAGGTGCAATAGAAGGAGTTATAGGGAGCAGTTATATGGTGCAATAGGAGGTGTTATGGGGAGCAGTTATAGGGAGTAGTTATATCGTGCAATAGGAGGAGTTATAGGGAGCAGTTATATGGTGCAATAGGAGGAGTTATAGGGAGCAGTTATATGGTGCAATAGGAGGAGTTATAGGGAGCAGTTATATGGTGCAATAGGAGGAGTTATAAGGAGCAGTTATATGGTGCAATAGGAGGAGTTATAGGGAGCAGTTATATGGTGCAATAGGAGGAGTTATAGGGAGCAGTTATATGGTGCAATAGGAGGAGTTATAGGGAGCTGTTATATGGTGCAATAGGAGGAGTTATAGGGAACAGTTATATGGTGCAATAGGAGGAGTTATAGGGAGCAGTTATAAGGTGCAATAGAAGGAGTTATAGGGAGCAGTTATATGGTGCAATAGGAGGAGTTATAGGGAGCAGTTATATGGTGCAATAGGAGGAGTTATAGGGAGCAGTTATATGGTGCAATAGGAGGCGTTATAGGGAGCAGTTATATGGTGCAATAGGGGGAGTTATAGCGAGCAGTTATATGGTGTAATAGGAGGAGTTATAGGGAGCAGTTATATGGTGCAATAGGGGGAGTTATAGCGAGCAGTTATATGGTGCAATATAAAGAGTTATAGGGAGCTGTTATATGGTGCAATAGGAGGAGTTATAGAGAGCAGTTATATGGTGCAATAGGAGGAGTTATAGGGAGCAGTTATATGGTGCAATAGGAGGAATTATAGGGAACAGTTATATGGTGCAATAGGAGGAGTTATAGGGAGCGGTTATATGGTGCAATAGGAGGAGTTATAGGGAGCAGTTATATGGTACAATAGGAGGAGTTATAGGTAGCAGTTATATGGTACAATAGGAGGAGTTATATGATGCAATAGGAGGAGTTATAGGGAGCAGTTATATGGTGCAATAGGAGGAGTTATAGGGAGCAGTTATATGGTGCAATAGGAGGAGTTATAGGGAGCCGTTATATGTAGTGATGTCACGAACAATTCGCCGGAGAACAGTTCCCGGCGATCTTAGCTTGTTCATGTTCGCCGCGGCGGGTGAACATATGCGATGTTCGATCCGCCCCCTATTTGTCATCATTGAGTAAACTTTGACCCTGTATCTCACAGTCTGCAGACACATTTCAGCCAATCAGCAGCAGACACTCCCTCCCAGACCCTCCCAGCTCCTAGGCAGCAGCCATTTTAGATTCATTATGATCCTGCATTGTTATTGAGAGGAGGGATAGTGCTGCTGCTGCTGATTTTATAGGGAAATTGATAGCTAGGCTAGTGTATTCAGTGTCCACTACAGTCCTGAAGGACTCATCTGATCTCTGCTGTAAGGACAGCACCCCAAAAAAACCTTTTTAGGGCTAGAACTTCAGTCGTTTTTTTTTGTTTGTTTTTTTTGTAATCTAATTGCATTTGCCTGCCTGTCAGGCTCACAGCATATACTGTGCCTACTTGCTCACTGCCACCACTCATATCTGGTGTAACATTAGTGTAAATTAAAAAAAAAAAAACTTTTACATCAGTCTGCTAGTGTAATCTAATTTCAGTTGCCAGCCTGCCACTGCCAGCCTGTGTGTCAGGCTCACAGCATATACTGTGCCTAATTGCTCAGTGCCACCACTCATATCTGGTGTAACATTAGTGTAAAAAAAATTTCAAAAAACTTTTACATCAGTCTGCTAGTGTAATCTAATTTCAGTTGCCAGGCCAGCCTGCCTCTGCCAGCCTTAGTGCCACCACTCATATCTGGTGTAACATTAGTGTAAATTAAAAAAACAAAAACTTTTACATCAGTCTGCTAGTGTTATTTAATTTTAGTTGCCAGGCCAGCCTGCCACTGCCAGCCTGTGTGTCAGGCTGACAGCATATACTGTGCCTACTTCCTCATTGCCACCACTCATATCTGTGGTAACATTAGTGTAAATTTTAAAAAAAAAAACTTTTACATCAGTCTGCTAGTGTTATTTAATTTTAGTTGCCAGGCCAGCCTGCCACTAGTGCCAGCCTGTGTGTCAGGCTCACAGCATATACTGTGCCTACTTCCTCAGTGCCACCACTCATATCTGTTGTAACATTAGTGTAATTTTTTTTACATCAGTCTACTAGTGTTATTTAATTTTAGTTGCCAGGCCAGCCTGCCACTAGTGCCAGCCTGTGTGTCAGGCTCACAGCATATACTGTGCCTACTTCCATCCTCAGTGCCACCACTCATATCTGTTGTAACATTAGTGTAATTTTTTTAAAAAAAACTTTTACATCAGTCTGCTAGTGTTATTTAATTTTAGTTGCCAGGCCAGCCAGCCACTAGTGCCAGCCTGTGTGTAAGGCTCACAGCATATACTGTGCCTACTTCCTCAGTGCCACCACTCATATCTGTTGTAACATTAGTGTAAATTTTGTTTTTAATTTTTTTTTACATCAGTCTGCTAGTGTTATTTAATTTTAGTTGCCAGGCCAGCCTGCCACTGCCAGCCTGTGTGTCAGGCTCACAGCATATACTGTGCCTACTTGCTCAGTGCCACCACTCATATCTGTTGTAACATTAGTGTAATTTTTTTTTAAAAAAAACTTTTACATCAGTCTGCTAGTGTTATTTAATTGCAGTTGCCTGCCTGCCAGCATGTGTGCCAGGCCCACTTGCCAACTAGTGCCACCAATCATATTTGTTATAACAGTAGTGTAAATATTAAAAAAAAAAAGCTTTTTTGACTGTGAAACATCAGTCTGCTAGTGTAATCTAATTGCAGTTGCCTGCCTGCCAGCGTGTGTGCCAGGCCCACTTGCCAACTAGTGCCACCAATCATATTTGTTATAACAGTAGTGTAAATATTAAAAAAAAAAGCTTTTTTGACTGTGAAACATCAGTCTGCTAGTGCAATCTAATTGCAGTTGCCTGCCTGCCAGCGTGTGTGTCAGGCCCACTTGCCAACTAGTGCCACCAATCATATTTGTTAGAACAGTAGTGTAAATATTTTTTAAAAAAGTTCTTGACTGTGAAACATCAGTCTGCTAGTGTAATCTAATTGAAGTTGCCTGCCTGCCAGCATGTTTGCCAGGCCCACTTGCCAAGTTAGTGGCACCACTCATATTTGTTGTAACAGTAGTGTAAATATTTAAAAAAAAAACTTTTTTGGACTGTGAAACATCAGTCAGCTAGTGTAATCTAATTGCAGTTGCCTGCCTGCCAGCGTGTGTGCCAGGCCCACTTGCCAACTAGTGCCACCAATCATATTTGTTATAACAGTAGTGTAAATATTTTTAAAAAATGGACTGTTTGCGGTTGTTTGCGGTGCGTTACACGGGGAGTTTGGTCTGTCACTGTGAAGCGGGCGTAACCCTTACACTACCTGATCGATACAACATCATACCTGATGTTTTAAAGCACGTTATTCCAAACAATTTAGGAATGTTAGGTGATTTATGCCCTTTATGGCTTAAAACCAGACCCTGCATCAACTATTTAATTTTCCGTGGGAGTTTTGCCATGGATCCCCCTCCGGCATGCCACAGTCCAGGTGTTAGTCCCCTTGAAACAATTTTTCCATCACTATTATGGCCAGAAAGAGTCCTTGTTGGTTTTAAAGTTTGCCTGCCTATTGAAGTCAATGGTGGTTCGCCCGGTTCGCGAACAGTCGCGGAAGTTCGAGTCCGCCGTTCGCGAACCGAAATTTTTAGGTTCGCGACATCACTAGTTATATGGTGCAACAGGAGAAGTTATAGGGAGCAGTTATATGGTGCATTAGGAGGTGTTATGGGGAGCAGTTATATGGTGCAATAGGAGGAGTTATAGGGAGCAGTTATATGGTACAATAGGAGGAGTTATAGGAAGCAGGTATATGGTGCAATAGGAGGAGTTATAGAGAGCGGTTGTATGGTACAATAGGAGGAGTTATAGGGAGCAGTTATATGGTGCAATAGGAGGAGTTATATGGAGCAGTTATATGGTACAACAGGAGGAGCTATAGGGAGCAGGTATATGGTGCAATAAGAGGAGTTATAGGGAGCAGTTATATGGTACAATAGGAGGAGTTATAATGAGCAGTTATATGGTGCAATAGGAGGAGTTATAGGGAGCAATTATATGGTACAATAGGAGGAGTTATAGGGAGCAATTATATGGTACAATAGGGGGAGTTATAGGGAGCAGTTATATGGTGCGATAGGAGGAGTTATAGGGAGCAGTTATATGGTGCAATAGGAGGAGTTATATGGAGCAGTTATATGGTGCAATAGGAGGAGTTATAGAGAGCAGTTATATGGTGCAATAGGAGGAGTTATAGGGAGCAGTTATATGGTGCAATAGGAGGTGTTATAGGGAGAGTTTATATGGTGCAATAGAAGGAGTTATAGGGAGCAGTTATATGGTGTAATAGGAAGAGTTATAGGGAGCAGTTATATGGTACAATAGGAGGAGTTATAGGGAGCAGTTATATGGTGCAATAGGAGTAGTTATAGAGAGCAGTTATATGGTGCAATAGGAGGAGTTATAGGGAACAGTTATATGGTGCAATAGGAGGAGTTATAGGGAGCAGTTATATGGTACAATAGGAGGAGTTATATGGAGCAGTTATATGGTACAATAGGAGGAGTTATAGGGAGCAGTTATATGGTGCAATAGGAGGAGTTATAGGGAGCAGTTATATCGTACAATAGGGGGAGTTATAGGGAGCAGTTATATGGTGCAATAGGAGGAGTTATAGGGAGCGGTTATATGGTGCAATAGGAGGAGTTATAGAGAACGGTTATATGGTACAATAGGAGGAGTTATATGGAGCAGTTATATGGTGCAATAGGAGGAGTTATAGGGAGCAGTTATATGGTGAAATAGGAGGAGTTATAGGGAGCGGTTATATGGTACAATAGGAGGAGTTATAGGGAGCAGTTATATGGTACAATAGGAGGAGTTATAATGAGCAGTTATATGGTGCAATAGGAGGAGTTATAGGGAGCAGTTATATGGTGCAATAGGAGGTGTTATAGGGAGAGTTTATATGGTGCAATAGAAGGAGTTATAGGGAGCAGTTATATGGTGTAATAGGAAGAGTTATAGGGAGCAGTTATATGGTACAATAGGAGGAGTTATAGGGAGCAGTTATATGGTGCAATAGGAGTAGTTATAGAGAGCAGTTATATGGTGCAATAGGAGGAGTTATAGGGAACAGTTATATGGTGCAATAGGAGGAGTTATAGGGAGCAGTTATATGGTACAATAGGAGGAGTTATATGGTACAATAGGAGGAGTTATAGAGATCAGTTATATGGTACAATAGGAGGAGTTATAGGGAGCAGTTATATGGTACAATAGGAGGAGTTATAGGGAGCAGTTATATGGTACAATAGGAGGAGTTATAGGGAGGAATTATATGGTACAATAGGAGGAGTTATAGGGAGCAGTTATATGGTACAATAGGAGGAGTTATAGGGAGCAGTTATATGGTACAATAGGAGGAGTTATAGGGAGCAGTTATATGGTACAATAGGAGGAGTTATAGGGAGCAGTTATATGGTACAATAGGAGGAGTTATAGGGAGGAATTATATGGTACAATAGGAGGAGTTATAGCGAGCAGTTATATGGTGCAATAGGAGGAGTTATAGGGAGCAGTTATATGGTACAATAGGAGGAGTTATAGGGAGCAGTTATATGGTGCAATAGGAGTAGTTATAGGGAGCAGTTATATGGTGCAAAAGGAGGAGTTATAGCGAGCAGTTATATGGTGCAATAGGAGGAGTTATAGGGAGCAGTTATATGGTACAATAGGAGGAGTTATAGGGAGCAGTTATATGGTGCAATAGGAGGAGTTATAGGGAACAGTTATATGGTACAATAGGAGGAGTTATAGAGAGCAGTTATATGGTACAATAGGAGGAGTTATAGGGAGCAGTTATATGGTGCAATAGGAGGAGTTATAGAGAGCAGTTATATGGTACAATAGGAGTAGTTATAGGGAGCAGTTATATGGTGCAAAAGGAGGAGTTATAGGGAGCAGTTATATGGTGCAATAGGAGGGGTTATAGGGAATAGTTATCTGTGGAAATAGGAGGGGATTATAAGGAGCACATTTTAGGGCAATAGGAGGAGTTATAAGGAACACATTTTAGGGCAATAAGAGGAGTTATAAGGAGCACAGTTTGGGGCAATAGGAGGAGTAATAAGGAACACATTTTGGGGCAATAAGAGGAGTTATAAGGAGCACAACTTGGGGCAATAAGAGGAGTTATAAGAAGCACAGTTTGGGACAATAAGAGGAGTTATAAGGAGCACAGTTTGGAGTAATAGGAGGAGTTATAAGGAACACATTTGGGGGCAATAAGAGGAGTTATAAGGAGCACAACTTGGGGCAATAAGAGGAGTTATAAGAAGCACAGTTTGGGGCAATAAGAGGAGTTATAAGGAGCACAGTTTGGGGTAATAGGAGGAGTTATAAGGAGCACAGTTTGGGGCAATAAGAGGAGTTATAAGGAGCACAACTTGGAGCAATAGGAGGAGTTATAAGGAGCACAACTTGGGGCAAAAAGAGGAGTTATAAGGAGCACAGTTTGGGGCAATAAGAGGAGTTATAAGGAGCACAACTTGGGGTAATAGGAGGAGTTATAAGGAGCACAACTTGGGGCAATAGAAGGAGTTATAAGGAGCACAACTTGGGGCAATAGGAGGAGTTATAAGGAGCACAACTTGGGGCAATAAGAGGAGTTATAAGAAGCACAACTTGGGGCAATAAGAGGAATTATAAGGAACACAACTTGGGGCAATAAGATGAATTATAAGGAGCACAACTTGGGGCAATAAGAGGAGTTATAAGAAGCACAACGTGTGGCAATACGAGGAGTTATAAGGAGCACAGTTTGGGTCAATAAGAGGAGTTATAAGAAGCACAACTTGGGGCAATAAGAGGAATTATAAGGAACACAACTTGGGGCAATAAGATGAATTATAAAGAGCACAGTTTGGGGCAATAGGAGGAGTTTTAAGAAGCACAACTTGGGGCAATACGAGGAGTTATAAGGAGCACAGTTTGGGGCAATAAGAGGAGTTATAAGGAGCACAACTTGGGGCAATACGAGGAGTTATAAGGAGCACAACTTGGGGCAATATAAGGAGTTATAAGGAGCACAGTTTGGGGCAATAGGAGGCGTTATAAGGATCACAACTTGGGGCAATAGGAGGAGTAATAAGGAGCACAACTTGGGGCGATAGGAGGAGTTATAAGGAGCACAGTTTGGGGCAATAGGAGGAGTTATAAGGAGCATAACTTGGGGCAATACAAGGAGTTATAAGGAGCACAGTTTGGGACAATAGGAGGAGTAATAAGGAGCACAACTTGGGGCAATACGAGGAGTTATAAGGAGCACAAATTGGGGCAATACGAGGAGTTATAAGGAGCACAGTTTGGGGCAATAGGAGGAGTTATAAGGAGCAAAGTTTGGGGCAATAGGAGGAGTTATAAGGAGCACAGTTTGGGGCAATAGGAGGAGTTATAAGGAGCAAAGTTTGGGGCAATACAAGGAGTTATAAGGAGCACAGTTTGGGGCAATAGGAGGAGTAAAAAGGAGCACAGTTTGGGGCAATAGGAGGAGTTATAAGGAGCAAGGTTTGGGGCAATAGGAGGAGTTATAAGGAGCACAGTTTGGGGCAATAGGAGGAGTTATAAGGAGCAAAGTTTGGGGCAATACGAGGAGTTATAAGGAGCACAGTTTGGGGCAATAGGAGGAGTTATAAGGAGCATAGTTTGGGGCAATATGAGGAGTTATAAGGAGCACAACTTGGGGCAATACGAGGAGTTATAAGGAGCACAACTTGGGGCAATAGGAGGAGTTATAAGGAGCACAGTTTGGGGCAATAGGAGGAGTTATAAGGAGCAAAGTTTGGGGCAATAGGAGGAGTTATAAGGAGCACAACTTGGGACAATAGGAGGAGTTATAAGGAGCACAACTTGGGGCAATACGAGGAGTTATAAGAAACACAACTCGGGGCAATATGCATCCTTGTAAGGAGCAGTTATAACAATGCACTCACCATGTTGTCCCTACTGGTGAAATGAACCAGCCACCCTTCCTTTAATACACAGGTATTTTTCTTCTTGTTATAGCGTACAGACTGCACGACCCTCATCAGGGGAATAAAGCTGCTGTTTAAAAAGAAGAACTTTGTACATTAAAACACTCATGAATCAAATGTTCTGGCATCTCATAAGTGACCAGTGGTCTTAGACACACATGTATCTGGGGGTTGGACACTAGCACCAAAAGCATCAATATAAAAATAATCTGCTAGATTAAGAGTCTTGCGTTAGCCTTAAAAAGCAGAGTTGAGAGGTCCCAACGCTGCTTTTTAACGCCTGCTGGTATTACGAGTCTGGCAGGTACAGGTGTACTGCTCACTTTTATTACGCGACTCGAGCATACCGCAAATCCCCTTACATCAATTGCGTATCCTATATTTTTTATGGGATTTGCCTAACGCAGGTATTACGAGTCTTGGAGAAAGTGAGCGGTACACCCTCTCCTGTCAAGACTCGTACCGCATTTAAAAGTCAGTAGTTAAGAGTTTTATGGGCTAACGCCATAACATAAAACTCTTAACTAAAGTGCTAAAAAGTACACTAGCACCCATAAACTACTTATTAACCCCTAAACCGAGGCCCGCCCCACATCGCAAACACTTAAATAAATTTTTTAACCCCTAATCTGCCGCCCGGACATCACCGCCACTTTAATAAATATATTAACCCCTAAACCGCCGCACTCCCACCTCGCAAACACGAGTTAAATTTTATTTACCCCTAATCTGCCGTCCCTAACATCGCCGACACCTACCTACATTTATTAACCCCTAATCTGCCGCCCCAAACGTAGCCGCTACTATATTAAATTTATTAACCCCTAAACCTAAGTCTAACCCTAAGTCTAACCCCCCTAACTTAAATATAATTTAAATAAAATTAGATAAAATTACTACAATGAAATAAATTATTCCTATTAAAAACTAAATACTTACCTATAAAATAAACCCTAAGATAGCTACAATATAACTAATAGTTACATTATATCTAGCTTAGGGTATATTTCTATTTTACAGGCAAGTTTGTATTTATTTTAACTAGGTACAATAGTTATTAAATAGTTATTAACTATTTTATAACTACCTAGCTAAAATAAATACAAATTTACCTGTAAAATAAACCCTAACCTAAATTACAACTACACCTAACACTACACTATCATTAAATTAATTTACTAAATTACCTACAATTAATAACAATTAAATAAAATAAACTAAAGTACGAAAACCCCCCCCCCACTAAATTACAGAAAAAAATAAAATAATTACAATTTGTTTAAACTAATTGCACCTAATCTAATCCCCCTAATAAAATAAAAAAGCCCCCCAAAATAATAAAAATCCCTACCCTATACTAAATTACAAATAGCCCTTAAAAGGGCTTTTTGCGGGGCATTGCCCCAAAGTAATCAGCTCTTTTACCTGTAAAAAAAAAGACAGTACCCCCCCAACATTAAAACCCACCACCCACACACCCAACCCTACTCTAAAACCCACCCAGTCCCCCCTTAATAAAACCTAACACTAACGCCTTGAAGATCACCCTACCGTGAGACTTCTTCACCCAGCCGGGCACAAGTGGTCCTCCAGAGGGGCAGAAGTCTTCATCCGATCTGGGCAGAAGAAGTCCTCCAGATGGCCAGAAGTCTTCATCCAGGTGGCATCTTTTGTCTTCATCCACCCGGAGCGGAACGGGTCCATCTTGAAGCCAGCCGAAGCGGAGCATCCATCCAGACCGATGACTACATGACGAATGACGGTTCCTTTAAATGACGTCATCCAAGATGGCGTCCCTTGAATTCCGATTGGCTTATAGGATTCTATCAGCCAATCGGAATTAAGGTAGGAAAAATCCTATTGGCTGATCCAATTGGAATTCAAGGGACGCCATCTTGGATGACGTCATTTAAAGGAATCGTCTTTCGTCGTGTGGTCGTCGGTCTGAATGGATGCTCCGCATCGGCTGGCTTCAAGATGGACCCGCTCCGCTCCGGATGGATGAAGATAGAATATGCCGCCTGGATGAAGACTTCTGGCCGTCTGGAGGACCTCTTCTGCCCGGATCGGATGAAGACTTCTGCCCCTCTGGAGGACCACTTCTGCCCGGCTGGGTGAGGTAGGGTGATCTTCAAGGGGTTAGTGTTAGGTTTTATTAAGGGGGGATTGGGTGGGTTTTAGAGTAGGGTTGGGTGTGTGGGTGGTGGGTTTTAATGTTAGGGGGTATTTTTTTTTTTACAGGTAAAAGAGCTGATTACTTTGGGGCAATGCCCCGCAAAAAGCCCTTTTAATGGCTATTTGTAATTTAGTATAGGGTTAGGGATTTTTATTATTTTGGGGGGCTTTTTTATTTTATTAGGGGATTAGAGTAGGTGTAATTAGTTTAAAATTCTTGTAATTATTTTATTTGTTTCTGTAATTTAGTGGGGGTTTTTTCATACTTTAGTTTATTTTATTTAATTGTAATTAATTGTAGGTAATTTAGTAAATTAATTTAATGATAGTGTAGTGTTAGGTGTAATTGTAATTTAGGTTAGGGTTTATTTTACAGGTACATTTGTATTTATTTTAGCTAGGTAGTTATTAAATAGTTAATTACTATTTAATAACTATTGTACCTATTTAAAATAAATAGAAAGTTGACTGTAAAATAAAATTAAACCCTGAGATAGCTACAATGTAACTATTATTATTATTATTCTACTTTATTTATTAAGCGCCAACATATTACGCATGTGCTGTTCATGGATACAATTCATTTAAATAAAACAATACAAGACTTGTAAGATACAGGACAAAATTTACAAACACATACTAAACACTATTAGTTATATTGTAGCAAGTTTAGGGTTTATTTTATAGGTAAGTATTTCGTTTTAAATTGGAATTATTTAGTTAATTGTATTTATTTTATTTATATTTATTTAAATTATATTTAAGTTAGGGGGGTGTTAGGGTTAGACTTAGATTTAGGGGTTAATAACTTTATTATAGTGGCGGCGACGTTGGGGGCGGCAGATTAGGGGTTAATAAGTGTAGGTAGGTGGCGGCGACATTGGGGGTGGCAGAGTAGGGGTTAATAAATAAAAAGTAGGTGTTGGCGATGTTGGGGGCAGCAGATTAGGGGTTCATAAGTATAATGTAGGTGGCGGCGGTGTCCGGAGCGGCAGATTAGGGGTTAATAATATAATGTAGGTGGCGGTGATGTCGGGGGCGGCAGATTAGTGGTTAATAAGTGTAAGATTAGGGGTGTTTAGACTCGGGGTTCATGTTAGGGTGTTAGGTGTAGACATAACTTTTGTTTCCCCATAGGAATCAATGGGGCTGCGTAAGAAGCTGAACGCTGCTTTTTTGCAGGTGTTAGGTTTTTTTCCAGCCGATTCTGCCCCATTGATTCCTATGGGGAAATAGTGCATGAGCACGTTTTGCCAGCTCACCGCTACCATAAGCAACGCTGGTATTGAGGTGAGATGTGGAGCTAAATTGTGCTCTACGCTCACCTTTTTGTGGATAACGCCGGGTTTAAAATAAACCGTAATACCAGCGTTACTTTAGGTGAGCGGTGAGGGAAAACTGTACGTTAGCAACGCACCCCTGTTACCGCAAAACTCGTAATCTCGGTGATAGTTTTTCAGCCCAGCAACTTCTGTTTTTTTTTCCCCTACAAAACTAGCTTTATTTAGCATCCATAAAACTAACAAACAGAATGAGGAGGACAAGTGACATATGTTTTGTAAGACGGCCATTTTAAATGCAGCAAAGAGAAAATAATTACTGTAATATATATTTCAAATATTCACTGACTCACTAAACCAAGTGATTAATACACAGCATTTTATTTCTTAATTACACAGAAACAGAGGTTTTAATGGAAGATAAAATAATCTAATCTGTCTGTATTTCCTTCTAAAGTGTAAGTTTAATAAAGTTTAATTACACAGTCTGTGTCATTGTTATAATAAAAAAAGCACTGGGGGCAGAGCAAGCACTCAAGATAGATGGCTACACCTGAGTGAGCTCCGGAGTACCAAGAGGGCTACAAGCTTTAATTCCGGCAGTAAAATCTCTAAGGCAAGCAGGAGGTGTTGGGCTTTGGCTGAAGTCACAAACCGCAAGCTTATTATTTCCATATCGGCCTAGCAGGAAAGAGGAGAACACTGCCACTTCTCACATAAAGTGTGCGCATACATATATTGCGTGCAGGTAGGCTGCATCCGACCGCAGATTAATAATAACAACAGCTAGTAACGACCCCATAACAGAGCACTAATGTTCAGGGGATAAGCCGAATACAGCAGGGGCCGGAATCATAGCCAGTGGAGCATATATATTGATAAAACGGACGTGGGCCTGCATACACTGAATACAGGTTATTAACAAATATAAAGTGCGTCACAACTTTTACACAGCATGCTAAAGCCGGATCCAATATCAATGTACACCATCTTTAATATGTTGGTGAATCCTAATGCAGTGATTTTTAACCTTTTTTTTGCCGTGGCACACTTTTTTACATTAAAAAATCCTGTGGCACACCACCATCCCAAAATTTTAAAAAAATCACACATTGTAGCCTAATACAGCATATATATCTACACATGCACACAAACACACACTTACTGTATGTATTGTGCTGTTATGCCATGCCTCCTACAAACTACCCCTGCACTGGGAGTAAAAAACAAGCAAAGTTTAAAAAAATATGTCACACTGTTGTCAGTCTGCTGTGGCACACCTGAGGATCTCTCACGGCACACTGGTTGAAAAACACTGTCCTAATGTATGTATGTATGTATTGGGTACTTGTAAAGCGCGGCTAATCACCCGTAAGGGTCTCAAGGCGCTGCTCATTTTATCGACCTCGGAAGGATGAAAGGCTGAGTGGACCTCGCCGGGGATCGAACCTGCAACCCTTGGGTTGCTACAGAGCTCAGCCACAGTGCCTTAGCATGCTGAGCTATCTGTCCTAACAGGACAGCGCCTTGAGTAATAAATCACATCTCAGATATATATAACGTACACACAGAAATTTACAAGAGGCATCTTATGAAGTAATCAGATTCTAAGGACTCTAAATATAATGGACTGTGCAAGCAGAAATATAGGTCTCACAGTTTGCAGGGCTGTATTGACAACTCTTGGAGACCTTAGGAGACCAGAGTATTTATTCCTACTATAATTTTTTATATTTGAAAGTTACTACATGTACTCTCTCTCCCCACTCAGGACTTTATTATACATAACTGCATAATTGCCATGTCTCCAATGAAAGCTAATAAGGCGGACTGCTCAGCATAGAAAAACGCAGTGCCTTCAGTGAATTATTTTTTTAAATGCCTGGAAGCATCACAGAATTCTGTTGCACAGGATTCAAGGAAACAAGAACAAGAAATGATTAAATTTCATCAGAATCCAAATCTGATGGCCCAGTATCTGCCATATCTATTCCCAAAGCTCTTCTGGATTAATTGCCTTCAAAAAAGATTTCTCCACATCAATCCAACAGGTTAAACAATGCATCCGGTAGGAAATCTCAGAAACAAAGAAGGATCTCACAGAAGTGGGTCAGAGAGTGGAAAAATTGGAGGAAAATGCGGCTCATCAAACTGCAGCTATGGCAAGTTTTAATGACTAACTAGCCCAACAAGAAAATACTATTCTGCAACTGGAAAATAAAATTGATGACCTGGAAAACAGGAGCCGCCGACACAACATTAGAAAACGGGGTATAACAGAAGCAGTGGCTCCACACGAATTAGAAAAATATGTTCAAAGTTTGCCTATCTATCTGATGAAGTGGAAGATACAACATTTGCACTAGACAGAGTTCATCGGGCCTTGAGGGCTAAACCCTCCGAAGATCAACCTCCTAGAGATGTGATAGTAAAAGTCACAAGCTATCCAATCAAAAGAAATCTGATGAAAAAAGCGAGGCAAAAGCACCCGATGAATTTCAAAGGTATGGATTTACAACTTTTTGAAGAACTGTCTCAGAGAACCCTTAAAGGGACATAATACTCATATGCTAAATCACTTGAAACTGATGCAGTATAACTGTAAAAAGCTGACAGGAAAATATCACCTGAGCATCTCTATGTAAAAAAGGAAGAGATTTTACCTCACAATCTCCTCAGCTCAGCAGAGTAAGTTCTGTGTAAAAAGTTATACTCAGCTGCTCCCAGCTGCAGGTAAAAAAATTAAAAAAAAAGAAATGAACAGCAGCCAATCAGCATCAGCAGTGCTGAGGTTATGAACTCTTACTGTGATCTCATGAGATTTGACTTAACTCTCATGAGATTTCATAGTAAGCTTCCTTTACCTGATTGGTGAAATAATATGAGAGTGCACGATGCTAGTTCCTTCAGATGTCCCAGGACAAACACACTAAAATGCTGCTTAGAAATCCTTTACAATGGGAGGTGGCTACTGAGGAACTTTTGAGGTAAAATATCTTTCTTTTTTACATAGAGATGTTCAGGTGATATTTTCTAATCAGCTTTTTACAGCTATGCTGCATCACTTTCAAGTGTTTAAACATTTGGGTATTATGGCCCTTTAAAAGAAGAAGAGACCTGAGGCCTTTAACAAATAAATTACGCCAGCAAAACATTCCCTATAGATGGGGACATCCATTCAACCTACAAATACAATGGAGAGGCAAAAGAATCTTATATCATTCCCCAGAAGATATACCGTCAACATGCAAGGACCTACAAATTGATCCTCCACCACCTTTAGATGGCAACACTTCTGCTCCAAATAACAACTCCTCCAAGATAATCCCATTTCCTCAAAGTCCAGAATGGCAGAGTGTCATCTAGAAGAAGTGATAAACCAACCCTCAGGCAGGCTACCCGGGTCGCTGAAGTACAAGAAGCTGCATAGTCAATGCATAAGTTTTTTCTTGAGTTATATGAGACATTTTGCTTCATGTTACAATGATTAGTTCTTCTCACCAAGTATGTTTCTCTAACCTGAAGTTGGGATAGTTAAAAGTCTAAAAAGTTACTTAGGGCAATTAACAGCCCACAAGTATGTCCTTCCCAACTCGAAATGCTGAAATGTTTTATTTGTTTTCTCTCTATGTCTAGTTTAATGACAGTTTAGACAAATTAGAGATGTCTGATTTATATCTGACAGTTAGGATATAATAACTTAAGTTGTTAATTGCTATATAATGCCCAATGGGTAGTGTACTCCCCCTGTTTTTTAAACCGTTATGCTTTTGAATTACTGTTATTTAAATATTTTGCATCCTGTTTATTTGTTATGCCTAAGGATTGCCAATGTATGTTCTGAAGCCAATGTAGATCTGCCGTCCATCTACAACACGTTGTGTTTTTAACATTTCTATGTCCACTCACACTAATGTACAACACTTACATATAATCACTCACACTAATGTACAACACTTACATATAATCACTCACACTAATGTACAACACTTACATATAATCACACACACTAATGTACAACACTTACATATAATCACTCACACTAATGTACAACACTTACATATAATCACTCACACTAATGTACAACACTTACATATAATCACTCACACTAATGTACAATACTTACATATAATCACTCACACTAATGTACAACACTTACATATAATCACACACACTAATGTACTTACATATAATCACTCACACTAATGTACAACACTTACATATAATCACTCACACTAATGTACAACACTTACATATAATCACACACACTAATGTACAACACTTACATATAATCACTCACACTAATGTACAACACTTACATATAATCACACACACTAATGTACAATACTTACATATAATCACACACACTAATGTACAACACTTACATATAATCACACACACTAATGTACTTACATATAATCACACACACTAATGTACAACACTTACATATAATCACACACACTAATGTACTTACATATAATCACACACACTAATGTACAACACTTACATATAATCACACACACTAATGTACAATACTTACATATAATCACACACACTAATGTACAACACTTACATATAATCACACACACTAATGTACAACACTTACATATAATCACACACACTAATGTACAATACTTACATATAATCACACACACTAATGTACAATACTTACATATAATCACTCACACTAATGTACAACACTTACATATAATCACTCACACTAATGTACAACACTTACATATAATCACACACACTAATGTACAACACTTACATATAATCACTCACACTAATGTACAACACTTACATATAATCACTCACACTAATGTACAACACTTACATATAATCACACACACTAATGTACAACACTTACATATAATCACTCACACTAATGTACAACACTTACATATAATCACTCACACTAATGTACAACACTTACATATAATCACTCACACTAATGTACAACACTTACATATAATCACTCACACTAATGTACAGTACTTACATATAATCACACACACTAATGTACTTACATATAATCACACACACTAATGTACAACACTTACATATAATCACACACACTAATGTACAATACTTACATATAATCACACACACTAATGTACAACACTTACATATAATCACACACACTAATGTACAACACTTACATATAATCACACACACTAATGTACTTACATATAATCACACACACTAATGTACAATACTTACATATAATCACACACACTAATGTACAATACTTACATATAATCACACACACTAATGTACAATACTTACATATAATCACACACACTAATGTACAACACTTACATATAATCACACACACTAATGTACAATACTTACATATAATCACACACACTAATGTACAACACTTACATATAATCACACACACTAATGTACAACACTTACATATAATCACACACACTAATGTACTTACATATAATCACACACACTAATGTACAATACTTACATATAATCACACACACTAATGTACAACACTTACATATAATCACACACACTAATGTACTTACATATAATCACACACACTAATGTACAACACTTACATATAATCACACACACTAATGTACTTACATATAATCACACACACTAATGTACAACACTTACATATAATCACACACACTAATGTACAATACTTACATATAATCACACACACTAATGTACAACACTTACATATAATCACACACACTAATGTACAACACTTACATATAATCACACACACTAATGTACAATACTTACATATAATCACACACACTAATGTACAATACTTACATATAATCACTCACACTAATGTACAACACTTACATATAATCACTCACACTAATGTACAACACTTACATATAATCACACACACTAATGTACAACACTTACATATAATCACTCACACTAATGTACAACACTTACATATAATCACTCACACTAATGTACAACACTTACATATAATCACACACACTAATGTACAACACTTACATATAATCACTCACACTAATGTACAACACTTACATATAATCACTCACACTAATGTACAACACTTACATATAATCACTCACACTAATGTACAATACTTACATATAATCACTCACACTAATGTACAACACTTACATATAATCACACACACTAATGTACTTACATATAATCACTCACACTAATGTACAACACTTACATATAATCACTCACACTAATGTACAACACTTACATATAATCACACACACTAATGTACAATACTTACATATAATCACACACACTAATGTACAATACTTACATATAATCACACACACTAATGTACAATACTTACATATAATCACTCACACTAATGTACAATACTTACATATAATCACACACACTAATGTACAACACTTACATATAATCACTCACACTAATGTACAATACTTACATATAATCACACACACTAATGTACAACACTTACATATAATCACTCACACTAATGTACAATACTTACATATAATCACACACACTAATGTACAACACTTACATATAATCACACACACTAATGTACAACACTTACATATAATCACACACACTAATGTACAATACTTACATATAATCACACACACTAATGTACAACACTTACATATAATCACACACACTAATGTACAATACTTACATATAATCACACACACTAATGTACAATACTTACATATAATCACACACACTAATGTACAACACTTACATATAATCACACACACTAATGTACAACACTTACATATAATCACACACACTAATGTACAATACTTACATATAATCACACACACTAATGTACTTACATATAATCACACACACTAATGTACAACACTTACATATAATCACACACACTAATGTACAACACTTACATATAATCACTCACACTAATGTACAACACTTACATATAATCACTCACACTAATGTACAACACTTACATATAATCACACACACTAATGTACAACACTTACATATAATCACACACACTAATGTACAACACTTAAATATAATCACTCACACTAATGTACAACACTTACATATAATCACACACACTAATGTACAACACTTACATATAATCACACACACTAATGTACAACACTTACATATAATCACTCACACTAATGTACAACACTTACATATAATCACACACACTAATGTACAACACTTACATATAATCACTCACACTAATGTACAACACTTACATATAATCACACACACTAATGTACAATACTTACATATAATCACACACACTAATGTACAACACTTACATATAATCACACACACTAATGTACAACACTTACATATAATCACTCACACTAATGTACAACACTTACATATAATCACACACACTAATGTACAACACTTACATATAATCACTCACACTAATGTACAACACTTACATATAATCACACACACTAATGTACAACACTTACATATAATCACTCACACTAATGTACAACACTTACATATAATCACTCACACTAATGTACAACACTTACATATAATCACACACACTAATGTACAACACTTACATATAATCACACACACTAATGTACAACACTTACATATAATCACACACACTAATGTACAACACTTACATATAATCACACACACTAATGTACAACACTTACATATAATCACACACACTAATGTACAACACTTACATATAATCACACACACTAATGTACAACACTTACATATAATCACACACACTAATGTACAACACTTACATATAATCACACACACTAATGTACAACACTTACATATAATCACACACACTAATGTACAACACTTACATATAATCACACACACTAATGTACAACACTTACATATAATCACACACACTAATGTACAACACTTACATATAATCACACACACTAATGTACAACACTTACATATAATCACACACACTAATGTACAACACTTACATATAATCACTCACACTAATGTACAACACTTACATATAATCACACACACTAATGTACTTACATATAATCACACACACTAATGTACTTACATATAATCACACACACTAATGTACAACACTTACATATAATCACACACACTAATGTACAACACTTACATATAATCACACACACTAATGTACAACACTTACATATAATCACACACACTAATGTACAACACTTACATATAATCACACACACTAATGTACAACACTTACATATAATCACACACACTAATGTACAACACTTACATATAATCACACACACTAATGTACAACACTTACATATAATCACACACACTAATGTACAACACTTACATATAATCACACACACTAATGTACAACACTTACATATAATCACACACACTAATGTACAACACTTACATATAATCACACACACTAATGTACAACACTTACATATAATCACACACACTAATGTACAACACTTACATATAATAACACACACTAATGTACAACACTTACATATAATCACACACAATGTGAAAGGGTTTATTTGCCCAAATAAAAGAGCTATTGCTCTGCAGGACTTACGTAGGAGAGGAGGTTAAGTCTTACTTTTGCAGGAAACTCATTTTAAAGCCAACAAACTACCAAAGTATTTTACTACCCAACACTTCCATAGCACAAACCAACGAAAAAAAGTAAATGGAGCATTCTCATCCACAAGTCTATTCCATTTAAAGTACTGCAAATAGATAAAGATAAGGAAGGAAGGTACTTGTGTATTTCAGGCTTACTATTTGGCAAAACCATCACATTAGTCAACCTTTACGCGCCTAATAAACACCAAGACTCTTTTATAAATAATATCACTCATAGAGTACTAGATAATACTAAGGGCCCTTTGATTCTGGGAGGTGATCTAAACATTCCACTAGACCCCCCAATTGACAGTTCAAATCCCAAAACCCAAACACATAAAGCTCTTCAATCCATATGGCAAAACTTCAAAGCTCTTACCTACATGACATGTGGCGTTACTTAAACCCCCTTAAGAAAGATTAAAATTTCTTCTCCCATCCACATAAAAGTTATTCAAGACTTGATTATATTCTAGCAGATCACAATGCTCTTTCATATATCAGACAATCCAATATAAAGCATACAACATGGTCTGACCATTCATTGGTAGAATGTTTTTAAAACTGGCCATCTATGCCAATCAGACCATTCTGTTGGAGATTAGATGATACATTATTATTGAATCCAAAAGACTTGGAGAATTTTACCAAGCAGATGGAAACTTACTTCTCAATAAATGCCACCCCAGACTCGAACCCAGATATGATTTGGGAATCACAAAAAGGCCTATATGAGAGGCGAATTTATAAAATCCAGAGTTAAAAAACACAGAGTAAACAGGAAGAAATACACCTTATTAGCCCAAGAAATAGCTGAGCTGGATTTTCTAGTAAAGATGACTCCCAATGACAAATCCCTCCAAAAAATGCTATGTGACAAGAGAAATAAACTAAATGAACACTTACAAATTGAAACTCAAGGAAAAAAATTATTCTTGCAACAAAAATTTTATGGGGAGAGCAACAAAACAGATAAACTTTTAGCGAGGGCGCTTAAAAAAACAACAATTTAACTCATATGTTCACTCAATTACCTCAAAAAATGGAACCCAAGTAGAAGACACTAAACATATAGCTAAAATATTTCAAGAGTTATACGATAAATTATATAATATACATATAGAGAGACCCTCAGAAACACATAAAGAAGCGTGTGACAGATATCTATACAATATCACTTTTGCCAGTCTATCTGCAGATGAAGCCCAATCCTTAGAGACTCCAATATCTGCTGAGGAAATCTCCGAGGCTATATCTAACATGAAACCTAGTAAGGCCCCAGGCCCGGATGGTTTTACTAATCTTTATTATAAAACCTTTAAAACCCAACTGATCCCACACTTGGCATCTTTATTCAATTATATAACAGATTACCACTTATTCCCAGACACCATGCTTCAAGCACACATAACAAGTTTACCAAAACCTGGGAAAACCCCTAACACCCTGGCCAACTTCAGACCTATCTCTCTGCTAAATGCCAATCTAAAATTATACGCTAAAGTCTTGGCTACTAGAATAAATAAATTATTGCCTTCCCTTTTAATTGAAAAGATTTTTTATTGAATTTTTCTTCTTAATTACATAACAAAGTAAATGCAAATGTTACATCAACATAACTTGAAACATATTGAGGTATATCTCGGCAGGTCAGCATGTCATATACACATCAATAAATTTTACCGTACATTTCAGGTCACATTATAAACCAATACTCATTAAGCAAAAAATACTCTCAGAAACTTAGGTTGTTAACTAACAACTCTGGCTTCAGAAAACATAATCCATGGTTCTCAGACAGAAACAAATTGTTCCTCAGTGTCAAGCATGTTAGCTGCATTATTACTCATTTGGTAGTAGTAACCAATTTTATTTAGAATAATCTGAAAGTTGGGGATCTCAACTTTCCAATACTGGGCTATTGTTAATCTTACTATAGTAAAGATGGTAAAAATAAACTTGTTTCGTGCCCTGTTAAACCCTGGAATAGGCTCATGCAGAAGGGCTTGGGAGGCCGACACTCTTAAAGTGCGCCCAAAAATGTTGCCCAACAGACTGAAGGTTTGTGACCAGTTATTTGCTACCCGTGGGCAGTCCCACCACATGTGCGAATAAGTACCTAACTCATCACACCCTCTTAGACATTTTCTATTACCTATCTCCAATTTATGTAATCTTGAGGGGTGAAAATACCAACGAAAAGCAGTCTTCATGTAATTTTCTTTTAAATGAGCACATATGGAAAAGGAGGGTCCCCTAAACAGAACATCATTCCATTTTTCTAGAGACCAAGTAAATTGAAATTCTTCTTCCCACTTGTGCATAAAAGGAAGCTTATGAGTCTTTGGTGGAGAGTTAAAAATGGCATACAGTCCAGTAATGGTCCCTCTCATTCTCTGTCCAGCTAAACAAATTTGTTCTAAGTATGTGGTGCTCCCTTTGTATGAGTTACCTATCACCTCGCAAACTCTTGCCTTCAACTGAAGATATTGATACCAACTGGGTCTATCTTGCTCATTAAGGCTAGCATATGTGTTAAAGTCCATAAAGTTCTGTCCCCTTAAAGTGTCCGCAATTCTGTACAGCCCCCTATTGGCCCACTTATTCTGAAGCCCCACGTCAAGTGTAGTAGACAGCGTTATTAAATTGCCTTCCCTTTTAGACAGCGACCAAGAGCGTTTTGTACCAAAGCGAGAGGCTCAGGATAATATAAGTAAAGGCATCACCCTTTTAGACCACATTAAACACACCAAAATTCCTGCAGTATTCCTATCAAAAAAGCCTTTGATAGATTAGACTGGACTTTGTTTACAATCTACACTAACTAAATGTATTGATCAAATTTTAGCTCTGTATTCTAACCCCTCAGCACAAATTTGGATTAACAGTACTCTGTCGGATGCTTTTGAAATCCGCAATGGTACGAGACAGGGGTACCCTTTATCTCCCCTCCTATTTGTTCTATCTTTAGAGCCTTTGGCAACTAAAATATGAAACAACCCCAAAATAATCAGAATTAATATCCAAGACCAAACACACAAACTTGCAGTGTTTGCAGATGACGTCCTGTTAACTTTGTCATCTCCCCAGCAAGGTATCTAATTTTTTATTAAATCTGACCAAGTCAGAACTATATCCTATAAATATCACAACAGAAACCCTCAACGCAATTTATTTAAACTGTCCCTTTAAAATTAACCTAGAAGTCTTGAAATACCTGGGTATCCATTTGTCCTGTAGCCTAGATGTACTTCGTAGACTAAACTATTGAAAACTTTTGACTTAGTTTCAACTTTTAACCTCTAGATGGCTGCCCAAAAATTATATCTCCTGGTTGGGAAGAATAGCAGCCGCAAAATGACCTTATTGCCTAAAGCACTATATATTATGCAAGCACTTCCTATAACCGGAGTCTCTAGGGATATTCAAAAATTACAAACGGTAATAAAACATACATCTGGCAAAGGAAACAACATAGGTTATCTAAAAATATAATCTATGCCCCTAGAGAGAAAGGAGGGTTGGGGGTTCCTAATCTGAGTTGGTACAAGCTGGCAATTTCAATGAGCAGAGTGGTAGACTGGTGCAGACAGGGTGAGCATTCATATAAGAAGGTAGTACAGTTGGAATCACGCTTGCTAAATGTTCCACATCTGGGGGGGATTGTGCTGGGCCCCTTTGGACTCCACATTGAATATTGGTAAACCGTACCCTATTTTTAGTGAAACCTGGTCTGACTGGGTATCTCTTAGAAACAAATTCCCAAAAATCTCATCCCCGCACTCCCCACTAATGACCCTGCTTCTGAATAGAGAGTTTGAGATAGGAAGGACATGGAACACACATGCATTTCATGTTCCATGTAAATTTCATGACCTAATCCCTATACATAATTTAATAGATAGGGGTAAACTTCTTAATAGGGAAGAGTTACAGGAAATAGGCTACTCACACTTCACATCTTGGTTTAAGTACCAACAGGCGGGTCACTTTATACTATCCCATTAAAATATTGGGGACTTTTTTTAGACCTCTAACAGCCTTTGCCACATTATGTACTAACTAAAACTTCAAGAAAGGGACAGTGTCCTTCCTGTACCAACATCTCATGAAGTTATATCTTCCATCAAGGCCTACCTATGTTCATAAATGGGAAGTAGAAATGAATAGGCAGATAACGCCTAAACAATGGAAACTTAGGTCATATGCTATGGCAAAATCAGCACATTCCTCTTCTTTTCTTGAAATGAACATGAACATTCTTACAAGATGGTATTTGACATCCAACAAATTAAAACATATGTTTAGGAACCCAAGTAACAAATGTTGGAGAGGTTGCAATCAGGAAGGCACAATGTTGCATATATGGTGGGAATGTGGCAATTTAAGTCCATTTTGGAGAGATATCTACTCAGCAATTGGTGAGGTCTTGGGCTTTGTCCCCAGATTCACCCCAGAGTTTCTCCTCTTTAATGATATTTCAGGCATTACCTGTAAACTCAGACGTAGTGTTACCCAAATTATGATTAACGCTGCTAAAAATTGAATCCCTAAACTATGGAAATTCATGCAAATACCTTCTCTTGATAGTTGGATACAGCAAGTAGATTATTTGTTGAAAATGGAGAGATATTATTTCATCACAGGGAAATTGAATACATATCATGATATAATTTTCCTGTGGGAAACATGCAAATATGCAAAAGCAATGTAAGATATCTATTAGCCCCTTGGCCTCACCAGTCAGGCTGTTACTTATATGTATCCCTATCAATCTAAGTAGGACCGGGATCTAAATGTATGTACACGGACAGTTGGCAGTCATGACTTTGGATTATACAAATAGCTAGCTCATAAAATAAAACCCTTAGGCAAAGTTGTTTCATTTTTGTTTAAATTACCAAACTTATCCTAGTTTTCCCCCCAATCCCCTCCCCTTTCCCCCAGTAATATCACTCTCAATGAAAACGTTGATATGCAATATTGTAAAATTGTTATATAGTAACATAAATGTTTGAAATCAAGTATGAATACTATGGATATTACAGAAAATACTGTGTGAATATGTGGAAAAGACGTATGTTTCATAGCTGAGGAATAGTCTGCTTACAACATGGTAAGAGAGACTCAAATGGAGAAATACTAATTCCTTGTTTATCAAAGAATTTACTATGCAGTCGTTATGTATTTCCTCTGGAACACAGTATTGTAAGACTATTGCATGACTATGTAAGTTTTTTATTTTTTTCTCAATAAATAAAAAATAAATAAAAAAAAGTTATACTTTATAGAAAACATTACAATGTGAATTGCTCATCATTTAAAAAAGCATTTTACCTTTTATTTCTTTTTGTTAGCTTCATTTGTTGTTCTTAGCCTTAAGGATATAACCCTCACATAACTTTAGCCCCTCCCACCTCCCCTCCCTGTCCAGTTTACGTATAGCTGAGCAGAGGAGAGAAAGGTAGGAAAGACAGAAAGCAGGGTTACGAGGTGCAATTCAGAACTGTAGCCCATATAGATATAAAGGGTGGGTGCTATGGACTTTCATCAGCCAGAGGAAATATATTTATCAGTAAGTATAAATTCTGTTTTCCTTCTTAGCTGATGAGAGTCCATAGTTTCATAACATGTGGAATACAATACCCAAGCTGAAAGTCCATGTTAATGGGTGGGACAAAAAGTAGGCAGTTCCTATTTGCCGGACACTGCAGCCTGAATGACTTTCCTGTGAAAAACCGCACCAGAAGAAGCATAAATGTTAAATGACAAAAATCGGAAAAACTGTGAAGGGGAGACCAAGTTGCCGCCTTACAAATCTGTTCCAAGGAAGTATCATCCTTGAAAGCCCAGGATGTAGATACTTATCTAGTGGAATGAGCAGTTACTCTCTTCAGTGATGGATTTACTGCAACAGAGTAAGCCTTACAAATCTGCTTGAGCCAGGATGCCAGGGCCACCACAGTAGCTTTCTGACCCTTCCTAGGACCAGAGTAGTGAACAAAAAAACGGAAGTTTGTCTAATATCTTTAGTAGCCTGAATATAGAACTTTAGAACAGAGAGAACAAAGTTCAAATTCCAAGGAGGAGAAATTGGTCTATCAACAGGACAAATTATTACCAGGGCTTGAACAAAAGTTTGAACATCTGGCAACTTAGCCAACTTTTTTGTCAAACCAAACAGATAATTCGATATCTAAACCTTTAGATAGCTAGCCGATAAGCTCTTATTTAGTCCATGCTGAAGGAACTAAAGTATTCTGGGAATTTTAAAGAATTGGCAAGAAAAAAACTCAAGGACACCAAAGAAAATAAGCTTTCCATATGTTATGAACAATTCTCTGCTTAACTGGCTTACTTGCATGAAGCAAAAACATAATTTATGTAAGAACTTACCTGATAAATTCATTTCTTTCATATTAACAAGAGTCCATGAGCTAGTGACGTATGGGATATACATTCCTACCAGGAGGGGCAAAGTTTCCCAAACCTTAAAATGCCTATAAATACACCCCTCACCACACCCACAAATCAGTTTAACGAATAGCCAAGAAGTGGGGTGATAAGAAAAAAAGTGCGAAGCATATAAAATAAGGAATTGGAATAATTGTGCTTTATACAAAAAAATCATAACCACCACAAAAAAGGGTGGGCCTCATGGACTCTTGTTAATATGAAAGAAATGAATTTATCAGGTAAGTTCTTACATAAATTATGTTTTCTTTCATGTAATTAACAAGAGTCCATGAGCTAGTGACGTATGGGATAATGACTACCCAAGATGTGGATCTTTCCACACAAGAGTCACTAGAGAGGGAGGGATAAAATAAAGACAGCCAATTCCTGCTGAAAATAATCCCCACCCAAAATAAAGTTTAACAAAAAACATAAGCAGAAGATTCAAACTGAAACCGCTGCCTGAAGAACTTTTCTACCAAAAACTGCTTCAGAAGAAGAAAATACATCAAAATGGTAGAATTTAGTAAAAGTATGCAAAGAGGACCAAGTTGCTGCTTTGCAGATCTGGTCAACCGAAGCTTCATTCCTAAACGCCCAGGAAGTAGATACTGACCTAGTAGAATGAGCTGTAATTCTTTGAGGCGGAATTTTACCCGACTCAACATAGGCAAGATGAATTAAAGATTTCAACCAAGATGCCAAAGAAATGGCAGAAGCTTTCTGGCCTTTCCTAGAACCGGAAAAGATAACAAATAGACTAGAAGTCTTACGGAAAGATTTCGTAGCTTCAACATAATATTTCAAAGCTCTAACAACATCCAAAGAATGCAATGATTTCTCCTTAGAATTCTTAGGATTAGGACATAATGAAGGAACCACAATTTCTCTACTAATGTTGTTGGAATTCACAACTTTAGGTAAAAATTCAAAAGAAGTTCGCAACACCGCCTTATCCTGATGAAAAATCAGAAAAGGAGACTCACACGAAAGAGCAGATAATTCAGAAACTCTTCTAGCAGAAGAGATGGCCAAAAGGAACAAAACTTTCCAAGAAAGTAATTTAATGTCCAATGAATGCATAGGTTCAAACGGAGGAGCTTGAAGAGCTCCCAGAACCAAATTCAAACTCCAAGGAGGAGAAATTGACTTAATGACAGGTTTTATACGAACCAAAGCTTGTACAAAACAATGAATATTAGGAAGAATAGCAATCTTTCTGTGAAAAAGAACAGAAAGAGCGGAGATTTGTCCTTTCAAAGAACTTGCGGACAAACCCTTATCTAAACCATCCTGAAGAAACTGTAAAATTCTCGGTATTCTAAAAGAATGCCAAGAAAAATGATGAGAAAGACACCAAGAAATATAAGTCTTCCAGACTCTATAATATATCTCTCGAGATACAGATTTACGAGCCTGTAACATAGTATTAATCACGGAGTCAGAGAAACCTCTATGACCAAGAATCAAGCGTTCAATCTCCATACCTTTAAATTTAAGGATTTCAGATCCGGATGGAAAAAAGGACCTTGTGACAGAAGGTCTGGTCTTAACGGAAGAGTCCATGGCTGGCAAGATGCCATCCGGACAAGATCCGCATACCAAAACCTGTGAGGCCATGCCGGAGCTATTAGCAGAACAAACGAGCATTCCCTCAGAATCTTGGAGATTACTCTTGGAAGAAGAACTAGAGGCGGAAAGATATAGGCAGGATGATACTTCCAAGGAAGTGATAATGCATCCACTGCCTCCGCCTGAGGATCCCGGGATCTGGACAGATACCTGGGAAGTTTCTTGTTTAGATGAGAGGCCATCAGATCTATCTCTGGAAGCCCCCACAATTGAACAATCTGAAGAAATACCTCTGGGTGAAGAGACCATTCGCCCGGATGCAACGTTTGGCGACTGAGATAATCCGCTTCCCAATTGTCTACACCTGGGATATGAACCGCAGAGATTAGACAGGAGCTGGATTCCGCCCAAACCAAAATTCGAGATACTTCTTTCATAGCCAGAGGACTGTGAGTCCCTCCTTGATGATTGATGTATGCCACAGTTGTGACATTGTCTGTCTGAAAACAAATGAACGATTCTCTCTTCAGAAGAGGCCAAAACTGAAGAGCTCTGAAAACTGCACGGAGTTCCAAGATATTGATCGGTAATCTCACCTCCTGAGATTCCCAAACTCCTTGTGCCGTCAGAGATCCCCACACAGCTCCCCAACCTGTGAGACTTGCATCTGTTGAAATTACAGTCCAGGTCGGAAGAACAAAAGAAGCCCCCTGAATTAAACGATGGTGATCTGTCCACCACGTTAGAGAGTGCCGAACAATCGGTTTTAAAGATATTAATTGATATATCTTCGTGTAATCCCTGCACCATTGGTTCAGCATACAGAGCTGAAGAGGTCGCATGTGAAAACGAGCAAAGGGGATCGCGTCCGATGCAGCAGTCATAAGACCTAGAATTTCCATGCATAAGGCTACCGAAGGGAATGATTGAGACTGAAGGTTTCGACAGGCTGTAATCAATTTTAGACGTCTCTTGTCTGTTAAAGACAAAGTCATGGACACTGAATCTATCTGGAAACCCAGAAAGGTTACCCTTGTTTGAGGAATCAAAGAACTTTTTGGTAAATTGATCCTCCAACCATGATCTTGAAGAAACAACACAAGTCGATTCGTATGAGACTCTGCTAAATGTAAAGACGGAGCAAGTACCAAGATATCGTCCAAATAAGGAAATACCACAATACCCTGTTCTCTGATTACAGACAGAAGGGCACCGAGAATCTTTGTGAAAATTCTTGGAGCTGTAGCAAGGCCAAACGGTAGAGCCACAAATTGGTAATGCTTGTCTAGAAAAGAGAATCTCAGGAACTGATAATGATCTGGATGAATTGGAATATGCAGATATGCATCCTGTAAATCTATTGTGGACATATAATTCCCTTGCTGAACAAAAGGCAATATAGTCCTTACAGTTACCATCTTGAACGTTGGTATCCTTACATAACGATTCAATAATTTTAGATCCAGAACTGGTCTGAAGGAATTCTCCTTCTTTGGTACAATGAAGAGATTTGAATAAAACCCCATCCCCTGTTCCGGAACTGGAACTGGCATAATTACTCCAGCCAACTCTAGATCTGAAACACAATTCAGAAATGCTTGAGCTTTCACTGGATTTACTGGGACATGGGAAAGAAAAAATCTCTTTGCAGGAGGTCTCATCTTGAAACCAATTCTGTACCCTTCTGAAACAATGTTCTGAATCCAAAGATTGTGAACAGAATTGATCCAAATTTCTTTGAAAAAACGTAACCTGCCCCCTACCAGCTGAACTGGAATGAGGGCCGTACCTTCATGTGAACTTAGAAGCAGGCTTTGCCTTTCTAGCAGGCTTGGATTTATTCCAGACTGGAGATGGTTTCCAAACTGAAACTGCTCCTGAGGACGAAGGATCAGGCTTTTGTTCTTTGTTGAAACGAAAGGAACGAAAACGATTGTTAGCCCTGTTTTTACCTTTAGACTTTTTATCCTGTGGTAAAAAAGTTCCTTTCCCACCAGTAACAGTTGAAATAATAGAATCCAACTGAGAACCAAATAATTTGTTTCCCTGGAAAGAAATGGAAAGTAGAGTTGATTTAGAAGCCATATCAGCATTCCAAGTCTTAAGCCATAAAGCTCTTCTGGCTAAGATAGCCAGAGACATAAATCTAACATCAACTCTAATAATATCAAAAATGGCATCACAGATGAAATTATTAGCATGCTGGAGAAGAATAATAATATCATGAGAATCACGATTTGTTACGTGTTGCGCTAGAGTTTCCAACCAAAAAGTTGAAGCTGCAGCAACATCAGCCAATGATATAGCAGGTCTAAGAAGATTACCTGAACATAGATAAGCTTTTCTTAGAAAAGATTCAATTTTTCTATCTAAAGGATCTTTAAACGAGGTACCATCTGACGTAGGAATGGTAGTACGTTTAGCAAGGGTAGAAATAGCCCCATCAACTTTAGGGATTTTGTCCCAAAATTCTAACCTGTCAGGCGGAACAGGATATAATTGCTTAAAACGTTTAGAAGGAGTAAATGAATTACCCAATTTATCCCATTCCTTAGCAATTACTGCAGAAATAGCATTAGGAACAGGAAAGACTTCTGGAATAACCGCAGGAGCTTTAAAAACCTTATCCAAACGTATAGAATTAGTATCAAGAGGACTAGAATCCTCTATTTCTAAAGCAATTAGTACTTCTTTAAGTAAAGAGCGAATAAATTCCATCTTAAATAAATATGAAGATTTATCAGCATCAATCTCTGAGACAGAATCCTCTGAACCAGAAGAGTCCAAAGAATCAGAATGATGGTGTTCATTTAAAAATTCATCTGTAGAGAGAGAAGATTTAAAAGACTTTTTACGTTTACTAGAAGGAGAAATAACAGACAAAGCCTTCTTTATGGATTCAGAAACAAAATCTCTTATGTTATCAGGAACATTCTGCACCTTAGATGTTGAGGGAACTGCAACAGGCAATGGTACATCACTAAAGGAAATATTATCTGCTTTAACAAGTTTGTCATGACAATTATTACAAACAACAGCTGGAGGAATAGCTACCAAAAGTTTACAGCAGATACACTTAGCTTTGGTAGATCCAGCAGGCAGTGGTTTTCCTGTAGTATCTTCTGGCTCAGATGCAACGTGAGACATCTTGCAATATGTAAGAGAAAAAACAACATATAAAGCAAAATAGATCAAATTCCTTATAAGACAGTTTCAGGAATGGGAAAAAAAATGCCAAACATCAAGCTTCTAGCAACCAGAAGCAAATGAAAAATGAGACTGAAATAATGTGGAGACAAAAGCGACGCCCATATTTTTTGGCGCCAAATAAGACGCCCACATTATTTGGCGCCTAAATGCTTTTGGCGCCAAAAATGACGCCACATCCGGAACGCCGACATTTTTGGCGCAAAATAACGTCAAAAATGACGCAACTTCCGGCGACACGTATGACGCCGGAAACGGAAAAGAATTTTTGCGCCAAAAAAGTCCGCGCCAAGAATGACACAATAAAATGAAGCATTTTCAGCCCCCGCGAGCCTAACAGCCCACAGGGAAAAAAGTCAAATTTTTGAGGTAAGAAAAAATATGATAATTTAAAGCATAATCCCAAATATGAAACTGACTGTCTGGAAATAAGGAAAGTTGAACATTCTGAGTCAAGGCAAATAAATGTTTGAATACATATATTTAGAACTTTATAAATAAAGTGCCCAACCATAGCTTAGAGTGTCACAGAAAATAAGACTTACTTACCCCAGGACACTCATCTACATGTTTGTAGAAAGCCAAACCAGTACTGAAACGAGAATCAGTAGAGGAAATGGTAAATATAAGAGTATATCGTCGATCTGAAAAGGGAGGTAAGAGATGAATCTCTACGACCGATAACAGAGAACCTTATGAAATAGACCCCGTAGAAGGAGATCACTGCATTCAATAGGCAATACTCTCCTCACATCCCTCTGACATTCACTGCACGCTGAGAGGAAAACCGGGCTCCAACTTGCTGCGGAGCGCATATCAACGTAGAATCTAGCACAAACTTACTTCACCACCTCCCTTGGAGGCAAAGTTTGTAAAACTGATTTGTGGGTGTGGTGAGGGGTGTATTTATAGGCATTTTAAGGTTTGGGAAACTTTGCCCCTCCTGGTAGGAATGTATATCCCATACGTCACTAGCTCATGGACTCTTGCTAATTACATGAAAGAAATATAGATATCAGAGTCAGAGAAACCACTGATCTTGAGGTCTAAGCGTTTAACCTTCACACTGTCAAATTTAGCAAACTGTAATCTGGTGAAACACAGTTCCTTGAGACAGAAGATCCTTCCTTAGGGATAGGGTCCATGTAGGATGAAAAGACATCTGAATTAAGTCCATATACCAAGTTCTGCAGGCCCGCGCCAAAGCTATGAGAATTACTGAAGCTGAATCCTGTTTGATTCTTGCAATGGCTCTTGAAACAAGAGCAAATTTGGAAAACAGGAACATTAAATGAAATATTTATTATGTGTCATTACCACCTCTACTGTACGTCTGTTTAATAACACACCTTATGCACACACCAGGCACTCTTGTATTCCATTACAGTACGTGTTATTACCGCCTCTACTGTAGTCTGTTGTTCTTAGCCTTATACACACACCAGGCTCTCTTGTATTCCCTTACAGTACGTGTCATTACCGCCTCTACTGTACGTCTGTTGTTCTTAGCCTTATGCACACACCAAGCACTCTTGTATTCCCTTACAGTACGTGTCATTACCGCCTCTACTGTAGTCTGTTGTTCTTAGCCTTATGCACACACCAAGCACTCTTGTATTCCATTACAGTACGTGTCATTACCGCCTCTACTGTACGTCTCTTGTTCTTAGCCTTATGCACACACCAGGCGCTCTTGTATTCCCTTACAGTACGGGTCATTACCGCCTCTACTGTACGTCTGTTGTTCTTAGCCTTATGCACATACCAAGCACTCTTGTATTCCCTTACAGTACGGGTCATTACCGCCTCTACTGTACGTCTGTTGTTCTTAGCCTTATGCACACACCAAGCACTCTTGTATTCCCTTACAGTACATGTCATTACCGCCTCTACTGTACGTCTGTTGTTCTTAGCCTTATGCACACACCAAGCACTCTTGTATTCCCTTACAGTACGGGTCATTACCGCCTCTACTGTACGTCTGTTGTTCTTAGCCTTATGCACACACCAAGCACTCTTGTATTCCCTTACAGTATGGGTCATTACCGCCTCTACTGTACGTCTGTTGTTCTTAGCCTTATGCACACACCAAGCACTCTTGTATTCCCTTACAGTACATGTTATTACCGCCTCTACTGTAGTCTGTTGTTCTTAGCCTTATACACACACCAAGCACTCTTGTATTCCCTTACAGTACGTGTCATTACCACCTCTACTGTACGTCTGTCGTTCTTAGCCTTATACACACACCAGGCGCTATTGTATTCCCTTACAGTACGTGTCATTACCGCCTCTACTGTACGTCTGTCGTTCTTAGCCTTATACACACACCAGGCGCTATTGTATTCCCTTACAGTACGTGTCATTACCGCCTCTACTGTACGTCTGTCGTTCTTAGCCTTATACACACACCAGGCGCTATTGTATTCCCTTACAGTACGTGTCATTACCGCCTCTACTGTACGTCTGTCGTTCTTAGCCTTATACACACACCAGGCGCTATTGTATTCCCTTACAGTACGTGTCATTACTGCCTCTACTGTACGTCTGTCGTTCTTAGCCTTATACACACACCAGGCGCTATTGTATTCCCTTACAGTACGTGTCATTACTGCCTCTACTGTACGTCTGTCGTTCTTAGCCTTATACACACACCAGGCGCTATTGTATTCCCTTACAGTACGTGTCATTACCGCCTCTACTGTACGTCTGTCGTTCTTAGCCTTATACACACACCAGGCGCTATTGTATTCCCTTACAGTACGTGTCATTACCGCCTCTACTGTACGTCTGTCGTTCTTAGCCTTATACACACACCAGGCGCTATTGTATTCCCTTACAGTACGTGTCATTACTGCCTCTACTGTACGTCTGTCGTTCTTAGCCTTATACACACACCAGGCGCTATTGTATTCCCTTACAGTACGTGTCATTACTGCCTCTACTGTACGTCTGTCGTTCTTAGCCTTATACACACACCAGGCGCTATTGTATTCCCTTACAGTACGTGTCATTACTGCCTCTACTGTACGTCTGTCGTTCTTAGCCTTATACACACACCAGGCGCTATTGTATTCCCTTACAGTACGTGTCATTACCGCCTCTACTGTACGTCTGTCGTTCTTAGCCTTATACACACACCAGGCGCTATTGTATTCCCTTACAGTACGTGTCATTACTGCCTCTACTGTACGTCTGTCGTTCTTAGCCTTATACACACACCAGGCGCTATTGTATTCCCTTACAGTACGTGTCATTACTGCCTCTACTGTACGTCTGTCGTTCTTAGCCTTATACACACACCAGGCGCTATTGTATACCCTTACAGTACATGTCATTACCGCCTCTACTGTACGTCTGTCGTTCTTAGCCTTATACACACACCAGGCGCTATTGTATTCCCTTACAGTACGTGTCATTACCGCCTCTACTGTACGTCTGTTATACTTAGCCTTATACACACACCAAGCACTCTTGTATTCCCTTACAGTATGTGTCATTACCGCCTCTACTGGATGTCTGTTGTTCTTAGCCTTAGGCACACACCAAGCACTCTTGTATTCCCTTACAGTACGGGTCATTACCGCCTCTACTGTACATCTGTTGTTCTTAGCCTTATGCACACACCAAGCACTCTTGTATTCCCTTACAGTACATGTCATTACCACCTCTACTGTACGTCTGTTGTTCTTAGCCTTATGCACACACCAGGTGCTCTTGTATTCCCTTACAGTACGGGTCATTACCTCCTCTACTGTAGTCTGTTGTTCTTAGCCTTATGCACACACCAAGCACTCTTGTATTCCCTTACAGTACGTGTCATTACCGCCTCTACTGTACATCTGTTGTTCTTAGCCTTATGCACACACCAAGCACTCTTGTATTCCCTTACAGTACGTGTCATTACCGCCTCTACTGTACATCTGTTGTTCTTAGCCTTATGCACACACCAAGCACTCTTGTATTCCCTTACAGTACGTGTCATTACCACCTCTACTGTACGTCTCTTGTTCTTATGCACACACCAAGCACTCTTGTATTCCCTTACAGTACGGGTCATTACCACCTCTACTGTACGTCTGTTGTTCTTAGCCTTATGCACACACCAGGTGCTCTTGTATTCCCTTACAGTACGGGTCATTACCTCCTCTACTGTAGTCTGTTGTTCTTAGCCTTATGCACACACCAGGCGCTCTTGTATTCCCTTACAGTACTTGTCATTACCGCCTCTACTGTACGTCTGTTGTTCTTAGCCTTATGCACACACCAAGCACTCTTGTATTCCCTTACAGTACATGTCATTACCGCCTCTACTGTAGTCTGTTGTACTTAGCCTTATGCACACACCAGGTGCTCTTGTATTCCCTTACAGTACGTGTTATTACCGCCTCTACTGTAGTCTGTTGTTCTTAGCCTTATGCACACACCAGGTGCTCTTGTATTCCCTTACAGTACTTGTCATTACCGCCTCTACTGTACGTCTGTTGTTCTTAGCCTTATGCACACACCAGACACTCTTGTATTCCCTTACAGTACTTGTCATTACCGCCTCTACTGTACGTCTGTTGTTCTTAGCCTTATGCACACACCAGACACTCTTGTATTCCCTTACAGTACTTGTCATTACCGCCTCTACTGTACATCTGTTGTTCTTAGCCTTATGCACACACCAGACACTCTTGTATTCCCTTACAGTACTTGTCATTACCGCCTCTACTGTACGTCTGTTGTTCTTAGCCTTATGCACACACCAGGCACTCTTGTATACCCTTAGAGTTAGTGTCATTACGGCCTCTGCTGCATGTCTGTTGTTCTTAGCCTTATGCACACACCGGGTGCTCTTGTATTTCCTTACAGTATGTGTGAATACCTCCTCTAATGTTTGGCTATTGTTCTTAGCCTTATGCATACACTGAGTGCTCGAGTATTCCCTTACAGTACGTGTCATTACCGCCTCTACTGTACGTCTGTTGTTCTTAGCCTTATGCACACACCGGGTGCTCTTGTATTTCCTTACAGTATGTGTGAATACCTCCTCTAATGTACGTCTATTGTTCTTAGCCTTATGCATACACTGAGTGCTCGTGTATTCCCTTACAGTACGTGTCATTACCGCCTTTACTGTATGTCTGTTGTTCTTAGCCTTATGCACACACCGAACGCTTGTGTATTCCCTTACAGTACGTGTCATTACCGCCTTTACTGTATGTCTGTTGTTCTTAGCCTTCTGCACACACCAGTCGCTCTTGTATTCCCTTACAATCGGCTAGATTACAAGTTTTGAGTTATGGTGCGGTATGGCTTTTAATGCTGAAAAAATGGCAATTCCAGCGTAATGGCCAGGAACGCATATTACGAGTCGTGTTGGTATAGCTATACCGCAAGCATTTTAGCCTGTAATGCAACGTCAATTCCACACTAAAAAAATTGGCGTTTTTGTGTGGGATTTCCATAGCGCCGGTATTACGGGTTGTGCGTTCAGGCTAAAATGCTTGCATTACAGAGGAATCAAATCAGCCAATAGGAATGCAAGGTACGCCATTTTGAAACGGCTACCTTGCATTCAGTCTTCTCATCTG
>NC_069505.1:16262530-16402530 GCF_027579735.1 Bombina bombina
TAGATTTGGAGTTTGGCGGTAGCCGTGAAAACAAGCCGTTAGAGGGCTCCTAACGCTGGTTTTAGGCTACTGCCGGTATTTGGAGTCACTCAAAATAGGGTCTAACGCGTCACTTTCCAGCCCGCGACTTTTCCATACCGCAGATCCCCTTACGTAAATTGCGTATCCTATCTTTTCAATGGGATTTTATAACTCCCGGTATTTAGAGTCGTGTCTGAAGTGAGCGTTAGACATCTAACGGACAAAAACTCCCAGCCGCAGAGAAAAAAGTCAGTAGTTAAGAGCTTTCTGGGCTAACGCCGGTTTATAAAGCTCTTAACTACTGTGCTCTAAAGTACACTAACACCCATAAACTACCTATACACCCCTAAACCGAGGTCCCCCCACATCGCCGCCACTCTCAAAAAATTTTTTAACCCCTAATCTGCCAACCGCCACCTACGTTATACTTATGTACCCCTAATCTGCTGCCCCTAACACCGCCGACCCCTGTATTATATTTATTAACCCCTAATCTGCCCCTCTCAACGTCGCCTCCACCTGCCTACACTTATTAACCCCTAATCTGCCGACCGCAAAGCGCCGCCACCCTACGTTATCCTTATGTACCCCTAATCTGCTGCCCCTAACACCGCCGACCCCCTATATTATATTTATTAACCCCCTAATCTGCCCCCCTCAACGTCGCCTCCACCTGCCTACACTTATAACCCCTAATCTGCCGACCGACCTGAGCGCTACTATAATAAAGTTATTAACCCCTAATCCGCCTCACTAACCCTATCATAAATAGTATTAACCCCTAATCTTGCCCTCCTAACATCGCCGACACCTAACTTCAATTATTAACCCCTAATCTGCCGACCCGAATCTCGCCGCTATTCTAATAAATGTATTAACCCCCTAAAGCTAAGTCTAACCCTAATACTAACACCCCCCTAAGTTAAATATAATTTAAATCTAACGAAATTAATTAACTCTTATTAAATAAATTATTCCTATTTAAAGCTAAATACTTACCTGTAAAATAAATCCTAATATACGCTACAATATAAATTATAATTATATTATAGCTATTTTAGGATTTTATATTTATTTTACAGGTAACTTGTATTTATTTTAACCAGGTACAATAGCTATTAAATAGTTAAGAACTATTTAATAGCTAAAATAGTTAAAATAATTACAAATTTACCTGTAAAATAGAAATCCTAACCTAAGTTACAAATAAACCTAACACTAGACTATCAATAAATTAATTAAATAAACTACCTACAATTACCTACAATTAACCTAACACTACACTATCAATAAATTAATTAAATACAATTGCTACAAATAAATACAATTAAATAAACTAGCTAAAGTACAAAAATAAAAAAAATAAGTTACAAAAATAAAAAAATATTTACAAACATAAGAAAAATATTACAACAATTTTAAACTAATTACACCTACTCTAAGCCCCCTAATAAAATAACAAAGCCCCCCAAAATAAAAATATGCCCTACCCTATTCTAAATTACTAAAGTTCAAAGCTCTTTTACCTTACCAGCCCTGAACAGGGCCCTGTGCGGGGCATGCCCCCAAGAAATACAGCTCTTTTGCCGGTAAAAAAAAACATACAATACCCAAGCCCCCCCAACATTACAACCCACCACCCACATACCCCTAATCTAACCCAAACCCCCCTTAAATAAACCTAACACTAAGCCCCTGAAGATCATCCTACCTTGTCTTCACCATACCAGGTTCACCGATCGGTCCAGAAGAGCTCCTCCGATGTCCTGATCCAAGCCCAAGCGGGGGGCTGAAGAGGTCCATGATCCGGCTGAAGTCTTCATCCAAGCGGGGCAGAAGAGGTCTTCCATCCGATTGAAGTCTTCATCAAGCGGCATCCATCCGGAGCGAAGCGGCAGCATCCTGAAGACCTCCACCGCGGAACATCCATCCTGGCCGACGACTGAACGACGAATGACGGTTCCTTTAAATGACGTCATCCAAGATGGCGTCCCTCGAATTCCGATTGGCTGATAGGATTCTATCAGCCAATCGGAATTAAGGTAGGAATATTCTGATTGGCTGATGGAATCAGCCAATCAGAATCAAGTTCAATCCGATTGGCTGATCCAATCAGCCAATCAGATTGAGCTTGCATTCTATTGGCTGATCGGAACAGCCAATAGAATGCGAGCTCAATCTGATTGGCTGATCGGATCAGCCAATCGGATTGAACTTGATTCTGATTGGCTGATTCCATCAGCCAATCAGAATATTCCTACCTTAATTCCGATTGGCTGATAGAATCCTATCAGCCAATCGGAATTCGAGGGACGCCATCTTGGATGACGTCATTTAAAGGAACCGTCATTCGTCGTTCAGTCGTCGGCCAGGATGGATGTTCCGCGGTGGAGGTCTTCAGGATGCTGCCGCTTCGCTCCGGATGGATGCCGCTTGGATGAAGACTTCAATCGGATGGAAGACCTCTTCTGCCCCGCTTGGATGAAGACTTCAGCCGGATCATGGACCTCTTCAGCCCCCCGCTTGGGCTTGGATCTGGACATCGGAGGAGCTCTTCTGGACCGATCGGTGAACCTGGTATGGTGAAGACAAGGTAGGATGATCTTCAGGGGCTTAGTGTTAGATTTATTTAAGGGGGGTTTGGGTTAGATTAGTGGTATGTGGGTGGTGGGTTGTAATGTTGGGGGGCTTGGGTATTGTATGTTTTTTTTTACAGGCAAAAGAGCTGTATTTCTTGGGGCATGCCCCGCAAAGGGCCCTGTTCAGGGCTGGTAAGGTAAAAGAGCTTTGAACTTTAGTAATTTAGAATAGGGTAGGGCATTTTTTTATTTTGGGGGGCTTTGTTATTTTATTAGGGGGCTTAGAGTAGGTGTAATTAGTTTAAAATTGTTGTAATATTTTTCTTATGTTTGTAAATATTTTTTTATTTTTTGTAACTTAGTTCTTTTTTATTTTTTGTACTTTAGCTAGTTTATTTAATTGTATTTATTTGTAGCAATTGTATTTAATTAATTTATTGATAGTGTAGTGTTAGGTTAATTGTAGGTAATTGTAGGTAGTTTATTTAATTAATTTATTGATAGTCTAGTGTTAGGTTTATTTGTAACTTAGGTTAGGATTTCTTTTACAGGTAAATTTGTAATTATTTTAACTATTTTAGCTATTAAATAGTTCTTAACTATTTAATAGCTATTGTACCTGGTTAAAATAAATACAAAGTTACCTGTAAAATAAATATAAATCCTAAAATAGTTATAATATAATTATAATTTATATTGTAGCTATATTAGGATTTATTTTACAGGTAAGTATTTAGCTTTAAATAGGAATAATTTATTTAATAAGAGTTAATTAATTTCGTTAGATTTAAATTATATTTAACTTAGGGGGGTGTTAGTGTTAGGGTTAGACTTAGCTTTAGGGGTTAATACATTTATTAGAATAGCGGTGAGCTCCAGTCGGCAGATTAGGGGTTAATGTTTGAAGTTAGGTGTCGGCGATGTTAGGGAGGGCAGATTAGGGGTTAATACTATTTATGATAGGGTTAGTGAGGCGGATTAGGGGTTAATAACTTTATTATAGTAGCGCTCAGGTCCGCTCGGCAGATTAGGGGTTAATAAGTGTATGCAGGTGGAGGCGACGTTGTGGGGGGCAGATTAGGGGTTAATAAATATAATATAGGGGTCGGCGATGTTAGGGCAGCAGATTAGGGGTACATAGGGATAATGTAAGTAGCGGCGGTTTACGGAGCGGCAGATTAGGGGTTAATAATAATATGCAGGGGTCAGCGATAGCGGGGGGGCAGATTAGGGGTTAATAAGTGTAAGGTTAGGGGTGTTTAGACTTGGGGTACATGTTAGAGTGTTAAGTGCAGACGTAGGAAGGGTTACCGCATAGCAAACAATGGGGCTGCGTTAGGAGCTAAACGCGGCTTTTTTGCAGGTGTTTGTTTTTTTTTCCAGCTCAAACAGCCCCATTGTTTCCTATGGGGGAATCGTGCACGAGCACGTTTTTGAGGCTGGCCGCGTCGGTAAGCAACTCTGGTATCGAGAGTTGAAGCTGCGTTAAAAATGCTCTACGCTCCTTTTTTGGAGCCTAACGCAGCCTTTATGTGGACTCTCAATACCAGAGTTATTTTTATGGTGCGGCCAGAAAAAAGCCGGCGTTAGTTTTTCGGGTCGTTACCGACAAAACTCCAAATCTAGGCCATTGATTGGACATAGCATGATATTTTAACCCCTTAAAGACCAAGGTTCAGGGCCGCGATCCGATATACGGTGCAGGTTTCGGAAGTAGCTGCAACATCACTGGAGTGCCCGAAAGCACAAGGTGTGCAATACTCAGAGACATGGCCAAGGTAAGAAAGGCTGAAAGACGACCACCACTGAACAAGACACACAAGCTGAAACGTCAAGACTGGGCCAAGAAATATCTCAAGACTGATTTTTCTAAGGTTTTATGGACTGATGAAATGAGAGTGAGTCTTGATGGGCCAGATGGATGGGCCCGTGACTGGATTGGTAAAGGGCAGAGAGCTCCAGTCCGACTCAGACGCCAGCAAGGTGGAGGTGGAGTACTGGTTTGGGCTGGTATCATCAAAGATGAGCTTGTGGGGCCTTTTCGGGTTGAGGATGGAGTCAAGCTCAACTCCCAGTCCTACTGCCAGTTTCTGGAAGACACCTTCTTCAAGCAGTGGTACAGGAAGAAGTCTGCATCCTTCAAGAAAAACATGATTTTCATGCAGGACAATGCTCCATCACACGCGTCCAAGTACTCCACAGCGTGGCTGGCAAGAAAGGGTATAAAAGAAGAAAATCTAATGACATGGCCTCCTTGTTCACCTGATCTGAACCCCATTGAGAACCTGTGGTCCATCATCAAATGTGAGATTTACAAGGAGGGAAAACAGTACACCTCTCTGAACAGTGTCTGGGAGGCTGTGGTTGCTGCTGCACGCAATGTTGATGGTGAACAGATCAAAACACTGACAGAATCCATGGATGGCAGGCTTTGAGTGTCCTTGCAAAGAAAGGTGGCTATATTGGTCACTGATTTGTTTTTGTTTTGTTTTTGAATGTCAGAAATGTATATTTGTGAATGTTGAGATGTTATATTGGTTTCGCTGGTAAAAATAAATAATTGAAATGGGTATATATTTGTTTTTTGTTAAGTTGCCTAATAATTATGCACAGTAATAGTCACCTGCACACACAGATATCCCCCTAAAATAGCTATAACTAAAAACAAACTAAAAACTACTTCCAAAACTATTCAGCTTTGATATTAATGAGTTTTTTGGGTTCATTGAGAACATGGTTGTTGTTCAATAATAAAATTAATCCTCAAAAATACAACTTGCCTAATAATTCTGCACTCCCTGTATATTAACCCTATCTAACTCTAACACCCCTAACTTAATTATTATTTCAATAAATCTAAATAATATTAATAATATTAACTAAATTATTCCTATTTAAAACTAAATACCTATAAAATAAACCCTAAGATAGCTACAATATAATTAATATTTACATTGTAGCTATTTTAGGGTTTATATTTATTTTACAGGTAACTTGGTATTTATTTTAACTAGGTACAATAGCTATTAAATAGTTAATAACTAATTAATAGCTACCTAGTTAAAATAATTACCAATTTACCTGTAAAATAAATCCTAACCTAAGTTACAAATACACCTACACTATCAATAAATTAAATAAACTACAAATATCTAAACTAAAATACAATTAAATACACTAAACTAAATTACAAAAATGCCCCCACTAAATTACAAAAAATAAAAAAAGATTACAAGATTTTTAAGCTAATTACACCTATTCTAAGCCCCCTAATAAAATAACAAAGCCCCCCAAAATAAAAAAATGTCCCTACCCTAATCTAAATTACAAAAGTAAACAGCTATATTACCAGCCCTTAAAAGGGCCTTTTGTGGGGCATTTCCCCAAAGTAATCAGCTCTTTTACCTGTAAAAAAAACAACAACCCCCCCATTACAACCCACCACCCACATACCCCTATTCTAACCTACCCAACCCCCCCTTAAAAAAACCTAAGTCTAACCCCCAAGTGCTCCTTACCTGTCCTGGAGACCGGCGGAGAAGGTCCTGTTCCAGGCGGAGAAGTCTTCTTCCAGGCGGCGACCTCTTCTTCTTCCAGGATCCAGCCGGCCGCGGAGCGGAGGAGTTGAAGACCGATGACCGCGGAGCTGAAGACCGTCCATGTGGAACTGAAGACCGGCGATGCTGGAACTGAAGATCGGCGACGCTGGAACTAAAGACCGCTGGAACTGAAGACCGGAGCATGGAGGATCCTCTTCATACGATCGCTGCCGTACACTGAATAGGAATTCAAGGTACGCGATTAAAAATGGCGTCCCTTGAATTCCTATTGGCTGATTTGAGCCTTCAAATTCAAATCAGCCAATCGGATGCAAGATCTTTAATTCTATTGGCTGATTTGAATAGCCAATAGAATAAGAGCTACTGTAATTCTATTGGCTGATTAGAATTTCAAGGCTCAAATCAGCCAATAGGAATTCAAGGGACGGCATTTTTAATCGCGTACCTTGAATTCCTATTCAGTGTACGGCGGCGATCGTATGAAGAGGATCCTCCGCGCTCCGGCTCCGGTCTTCAGTTCCAGCGGTCTTCAGTTCCAGCATCGCCGGTCTTCAGTTCCACATGGACGGTCTTCAGCTCCGCGGTCATCGGTCTTCAACTCCTCTGCTCCGCGCCGGCTGGATCCTGGAAGAAGAAGAGGTCGCCGTCTGGAAGAAGACTTCTCCACCTGGAACAGGACCTTCTCCGCCGGTCTTCAGGACAGGTAAGGAGCACCTGGGGTTAGACTTAGGTTTTTTTAAGGGGGGATTGGGAGGGTTAGAATAGGGGTATGTGGGTGGTGGGTTGTAATGGGGGGGTTGTTGTTTTTTTACAGTTAAAGAGCTGATTACTTTGGGGAAATGCCCCACAAAAGGCCCTTTTAAGGGCTGGTAATAGAGCTGATTACTTTTGTAATTTAGATTAGGGTAGGGACATTTTTTTATTTTGGGGGCCTTTGTTATTTTATTAGGGGGCTTAGAATAGGTGTAATTAGCTTAAAAATCTTGTAATCTTTTTTTTATTTTTTGTAATTTAGTGTTTTTTTTTTTTGTAATTTAGTTTAGTGTATTTAATTGTATTTTAGTTTAGATTAAGGGTTGATACTTGAAGTTAGGTGGCGGCGATGTTAGGGAGGGCAGATTAGGGGTTAATACTATTTATTCTAGTGTGTGCGAGGCGGGAGTGCGGCGGTTTAGGGGTTAATACATTTATTATAGTGGCGGCGAGGTCCGGTCGGCCGATTAGGGGTTAATAAGTGTAGGTAAGGTAGCAGCGACGTTGGGTGGCAATAAATATAATGTAGGTGTTGGCGATGTTGGGGGCAGAAGATTAGGGGTACATAGGTATTATGTAGGTTGCGGCGGTGTCCGGAACGGCAGATTAGGGGTTAATAGTATAATGCAGGTGTCAGCGATAGTGGGGTCGGCAGATTAGGGTTTAATAAGTGTAAGGTTAGGGGTGTTTAGACTCGGGCTACATGTTAGGGTGTTAGGTGCAGACTTAGAAACTGTTTCCCCATAGGAAACAATGGGGCTGCGTTAGGAGCTGAACGCTGCTTTTTTGCAGGTGTTAGGGTTTTTTTCAGCCCAAACTGCCCCATTGTTTCCTATGGGGGAATCGTGCACGAGCACATTTTGCCAGCTAGCCGCTACCGTAAGCAACGCTGGTATTAAGGGTTGAAGTGGCGGTAAATATGCCTTGACGCTCCCTTTTTGGAGCCTAACGCAGCCCTTCAGAGAACTCTAAATACCAGCGTTGTCTTAAGGGTGCGCTGGAAAAAAAAGCAGCGTTAGCTACACGGGTCTTTACCGACAAAACTCTAAATCTAGCCGTAAATTAACTGTATTAACCCTAATATAATTAGGGTTAATATAGGTGGCTGCGGTGTAGGGGGATTAGATTAGGGGTTAATACATTTAATATAGGTGGCGGCGGTGTAGGGGGATTAGATTAGGGGGTAATACATTTATTATAGGTGGCAGCGGTGTAGGGGGATTTAGATTACAGGCAAACGAGCTGATTACTTTGTGAAAATGCCCCGCAAAAAGCCCTTTTAAGGGCTGGTAAAAGAGCTGGTTGCTTTGGGGCAATGCCACGCAAAAAGCCCTTTTCAGGGCTATTTGTAGGGTTAGACTTAGGTTTAGTGGTAGGGAAATTTTAGTATTTTAGGGGTTAATAAATTTAATATGGGTGGCGGCGGTATAGGGGGATTAGATTAGGGGTTTATAATTTTAATATAGGTGGCAGCGGTATAGGGGGATTAAATTAGGGGTTAATAATTTTAATATAGGTGGCGGCGGTGTAAGGGGGTCAGATTAGGGGGTAGTACATATAATATAGGTGGCGGTGGTGTAGGGGGATCATATTAGGGGATAATATAGGTTAAATAGGTGGCGGCGGTGTAGGGGGATCATATTAGGGGATAATATAGTTTAAATAGGTGGCGGCGGTGTAGGGCGATCATATTAGGGGATAATATAGTTTAAATAGGTGGCGGCGGCGTAGTGGGATCACATTAGGGGTTAATATAGTTTAAATAGGTGGCGGCGGTGAAGGGGGATCATATTAGGGGATAATATAGTTTAAATAGGTGGCGGCGGTGTAGGGGGATTACATTAGGTGTTAATAATTTTAATGTCGGTGGCGACAGTGTAGGGGGATCATATTAGGGGGTTAGACATTTAATGTCGGTTGCGGCGGGGTCCGGGAGCGGCAGTTTAGGGGTTAAACACTTTATTAGGGATTGCGGCGGGGGATCGCGGTTGACAGGTAGATAGACATTGCGCATGCGTTCGGTGTTAGGTTTTATTTTGCAGCTAGTTTAGGGAGTTATGGGGCTCCAATACACAGCGTAAGGCTTACTATGCCTGTAATTTGTGGCGAGGTGAAAATGGAGTAAGATTTCTCCATTTTCGCCACGTAAGTCCTTACGCTGTATATTGGATACCGAACTGCGCTGGTTTGGTATACTTGTCTATGGGCCAACAAACTACGGCCGAAGGCAGAAATATACAAGTGTAACTTCTATGTTACGCCGTATATGTGATACCAAACCAGCGCAAAATTTGGCGTTGCCGGCTTTTGCGGGCGACGCTGCATATCAGATCGGGGCCCAGATGCTTCAGTTCAAGACCAAAGCAATGTTTGCATTTTTGCTATGTGTGTGTTGAACCGCAATTTCCATCTTTCTCATTTATTTCATCAACACATATTATATACCGTTTTTTAAAGGACAAAAAGGGCTTTAGATTGATGTGACATATATATATAAGGTAGTTTTAGGGGGTTCCAAACTTTAGCGTTTGCAGAAAGGGAGTTACATAAAAGGGAGAACAATTTAAAGGTGTAATATAACTGTACTGATTTATAGCAAAGTATAAAGAAAAAACGTTTTTGTTTCTCAAGTTTTTGCCTTAGAGTCTGTGAAGTATATGTAGTGTCTTTGCTCCTCCTCTGTGAAGTATATGTAGTGTCTTTCCTCTGCCTCTGTGAAGTATATGTAGTGTCTTTACTCCGCCTCTGTGAAGTATATGTAGTGTCTTTACTCCGCCTCTGTGAAGTATATGTAGTGTCTTTACTCCGCCTCTGTGAAGTATATGTAGTGTCTTTACTCCGCCTCTGTGAAGTATATGTAGTGTCTTTCCTCTGCCTCTGTGAAGTATATGTAGTGTCTTTACTCCGCCTCTGTGAAGTATATGTAGTGTCTTTACTCCTCCTCTGTGAAGTATATGTAGTGTCTTTCCTCTGCCTCTGTGAAGTATATGTAGTGTCTTTACTCCGCCTCTGTGAAGTATATGTAGTGTCTTTACTCCGCCTCTGTGAAGTATATGTAGTGTCTTTACTCCGCCTCTGGGAAGTATATGTAGTGTCTTTACTCCGCCTCTGTGAAGTATATGTAGTGTCTTTACTCCGCCTCTGTGAAGTATATGTAGTGTCTTTGTTCTGCCTCTGTGAAGTATATGTAGTGTCTTTGCTCTGCCTCTGTGAAGTATATGTAGTGTCTTTACTCCGCCTCTGTGAAGTATATGTAGTGTCTTTACTCCGCCTCTGTGAAGTATATGTAGTGTCTTTGTTCTGCCTCTGTGAAGTATATGTAGTGTCTTTGCTCTGCCTCTGTGAAGTATATGTAGTGTCTTTACTCCGCCTCTGTGAAGTATATGTAGTGTCTTTACTCCGCCTCTGTGAAGTATATGTAGTGTCTTTACTCCGCCTCTGTGAAGTATATGTAGTGTCTTTACTCCTCCTCTGTGAAGTATATGTAGTGTCTTTGCTCCTCCTCTGTGAAGTATATGTAGTGTCTTTACTCCTCCTCTGTGAAGTATATGTAGTGTCTTTGCTCTGCCTCTGTGAAGTATATGTAGTGTCTTTGCTCCTCCTCTGTGAAGTATATGTAGTGTCTTTACTCCGCCTCTGTGAAGTATATGTAGTGTCTTTGCTCTGCCTCTGTGAAGTATATGTAGTGTCTTTGCTCTGCCTCTGTGAAGTATATGTAGTGTCTTTGCTCTGCCTCTGTGAAGTATATGTAGTGTCTTTACTCCGCCTCTGTGAAGTATATGTAGTGTCTTTGCTCCTCCTCTGTGACGTATATGTAGTGTCTTTGCTCCTCCTCTGTGAAGTATATGTAGTGTCTTTGCTCTGCCTCTGTGAAGTATATGTAGTGTCTTTACTCCGCCTCTGTGAAGTATATGTAGTGTCTTTACTCCGCCTCTGTGAAGTATATGTAGTGTCTTTGCTCCTCCTCTGTGAAGTATATGTAGTGTCTTTGCTCCTCCTCTGTGAAGTATATGTAGTGTCTTTGCTCCTCCTCTGTGAAGTATATGTAGTGTCTTTGCTCTGCCTCTGTGAAGTATATGTAGTGTCTTTGCTCCTCCTCTGTGAAGTATATGTAGTGTCTTTGCTCTGCCTCTGTGAAGTATATGTAGTGTCTTTGCTCCTCCTCTGTGAAGTATATGTAGTGTCTTTGCTCCTCCTCTGTGAAGTATATGTAGTGTCTTTGCTCCTCCTCTGTGAAGTATATGTAGTGTCTTTGCTCCTCCTCTGTGAAGTATATGTAGTGTCTTTGCTCCTCCTCTGTGAAGTATATGTAGTGTCTTTGCTCTGCCTCTGTGAAGTATATGTAGTGTCTTTGCTCTGCCTCTGTGAAGTATATGTAGTGTCTTTGCTCCGCCTCTGTGAAGTATATGTAGTGTCTTTGCTCCGCCTCTGTGAAGTATATGTAGTGTCTTTACTCCGCCTCTGTGAAGTATATGTAGTGTCTTTGTTCTGCCTCTGTGAAGTATATGTAGTGTCTTTGCTCTGCCTCTGTGAAGTATATGTAGTGTCTTTGCTCCTCCTCTGTGAAGTATATGTAGTGTCTTTACTCCGCCTCTGTGAAGTATATGTAGTGTCTTTACTCCGCCTCTGTGAAGTATATATAGTGTCTTTACTCCGCCTCTGTGAAGTATATGTAGTGTCTTTACTCCGCCTCTGTGAAGTATATGTAGTGTCTTTGCTCCTCCTCTGTGAAGTATATGTAGTGTCTTTACTCCGCCTCTGTGAAGTATATGTAGTGTCTTTACTCCGCCTCTGTGAAGTATATGTAGTGTCTTTACTCTGCCTCTGTGAAGTATATGTAGTGTCTTTGCTCTGCCTCTGTGAAGTATATGTAGTGTCTTTACTCCGCCTCTGTGAAGTATATGTAGTGTCTTTGCTCTGCCTCTGTGAAGTATATGTAGTGTCTTTACTCCGCCTCTGTGAAGTATATGTAGTGTCTTTACTCTGCCTCTGTGAAGTATATGTAGTGTCTTTCCTCTGCCTCTGTGAAGTATATGTAGTGTCTTTACTCCGCCTCTGTGAAGTATATGTAGTGTCTTTACTCCGCCTCTGTGAAGTATATGTAGTGTCTTTACTCCGCCTCTGTGAAGTATATGTAGTGTCTTTACTCCGCCTCTGTGAAGTATATGTAGTGTCTTTGCTCTGCCTCTGTGAAGTATATGTAGTGTCTTTACTCCGCCTCTGTGAAGTATATGTAGTGTCTTTGCTCTGCCTCTGTGAAGTATATGTAGTGTCTTTGCTCCTACTCTGTGAAGTATATGTAGTGTCTTTGCTCTGCCTCTGTGAAGTATATGTAGTGTCTTTGTTCTGCCTCTGTGAAGTATATGTAGTGTCTTTGCTCCTCCTCTGTGAAGTATATTTAGTGTCTTTGTTCTGCCTCTGTGACGTATATGTAGTGTCTTTGTTCTGCCTCTGTGAAGTATATGTAGTGTCTTTGCTCCTCCTCTGTGACGTATATGTAGTGTCTTTGCTCTGCCTCTGTGAAGTATATGTAGTGTCTTTGTTCTGCCTCTGTGAAGTATATGTAGTGTCTTTGCTCCTCCTCTGTGAAGTATATGTAGTGTCTTTGTTCTGCCTCTGTGAAGTATATGTAGTGTCTTTGCTCCTCCTCTGTGAAGTATATGTAGTGTCTTTGCTCTGCCTCTGTGAAGTATATGTAGTGTCTTTGCTTTCCTCTGTGAAGTATATGTAGTGTCTTTGCTTTCCTCTGTGAAGTATATGTAGTGTCTTTGCTCTGCCTCTGTGAAGTATATGTAGTGTCTTTGTTCTCCTCTGTGAAGTATATGTAGTGTCTTTACTCTGCCTCTGTGAAGTATATGTAGTGTCTTTGTTCTGCCTCTGTGAAGTATATGTAGTGTCTTTGCTCTGCCTCTGTGAAGTATATGTAGTGTCTTTGCTTTTTCCTCTGTGAAGTATATGTAGTGTTCTTTGCTCTGCCTCTGGTGAAGTATATGTAGTGTCTTTGCTCGTCTCTGTGAAGTATTATGTAGTGTCTTTGCTCTCCTCTGTGAAGTATATGTAGTGTCTTTTGCTCTGCCTCTGTGGAGTATATGTAGTGTCTTTGCTCTGCTCTGTGAAGTATATGTAGTGTCTTTGCTCCTCCCTCTGTGAAGTATATGTAGTGTCTTTGCTCTACCTCTGTGAAGTATATGTAGTGTCTTTGCTCCTCCTCTGTGAAGTATATGTATGTGTCTTTACTCTGCCTCTGTAGTTGGTAGTGTCCTTTTGCTCCTCCACTGGAGTTGCGAGGTGTCCGTTGCTCCTCCTCTGTGAAAGTATATGTAGTGGGTCTTTGCTCTCCTCTGTGAAAGTATAGTAGTGTCTTTGCTCTGCCTCTGTGAAGTATATGTAGTGTCTTTGCTCTGCCTCTGTGAAGTATATGTAGTGTCTTTGCTCTGCCTCTGTGAAGTATATGTAGTGTCTTTGTTCTGCCTCTGTGAAGTATATGTAGTGTCTTTGCTCTGCCTCTGTGAAGTATATGTAGTGTCTTTGTTCTGCCTCTGTGAAGTATATGTAGTGTCTTTGCTCTGCCTCTGTGATGTATATGTAGTGTCTTTGCTCCTCCTCTGTGAAGTATATGTAGTGTCTTTGCTCTGCCTCTGTGAAGTATATGTAGTGTCTTTGCTCTGCCTCTGTGAAGGATATGTAGTGTCTTTGCTCTGCCTCTGTGAAGTATATGTAGTGTCTTTGCTCCTCCTCTGTGAAGTATATGTAGTGTCTTTGCTCTGCCTCTGTGAAGTATATGTAGTGTCTTTACTCTGCCTCTGTGAAGTATATGTAGTGTCTTTGCTCTGCCTCTGTGAAGTATATGTAGTGTCTTTGCTCTGCCTCTGTGAAGTATATGTAGTGTCTTTGCTCCTCCTCTGTGAAGTATATGTAGTGTCTTTGAATCCTGCCTCTGTGAGTATATGTAGTGTCTTTGCTCCTCCTCTGGGAAGTATATGTAGTGTCTTTGCTCGCCTCTGTGAAGTATATGTAGTGTCCCTTTGCTCCTCCTCTGTAAAGTATATGTAGTGTCTTTGCTCCTCCTCTGTGAAGTATATGTAGTGTCTTTACTCTGCCTCTGTGAAGTATATGTAGTGTCTTTGCTCCTCCTCTGTGAAGTATATGTAGTGTCTTGCTCTGCCCTGTGAAGTATATGTAGTGTCTTTGCTCTGCCTCTGTGAAGTAGATGTAGTGTCTTTGCTCCTCCTCTGTGAAGTATATTAGTGTCTTTGCTCCTCCTCTGTGAAGTATATCTAGTGTCTTTGCTCTCCTCTGTGAAGTATATGTAGTGTCTTTGCTCCTCCTCTGTGAAGTATATGTAGTGTCTTTGCTCTGCCTCTGTGAAGTATATGTAGTGTCTTTGCTCTGTCTCTGTGAAGGTATATGTAGTGTCTTTGCTCCTCCTCTGTGAAGTATATGTAGTGTCTTTGCTCTGCCTCTGTGAACTATATGTAGTGTCTTTGCTCTGTCTCCTGTGAAGTATATGTAGTGTCTTTGCTCCTCCTCTGTGAAAGTATATGGAGTGTCTTTGCTCCTCCTCTGTGAAGTATATGTAGTGTCTTTGCTCTGCCTCTGTGAAGTATATGTAGTGTCATTGCTCCTCCTCTGTCGAAGTATATGTAGTGTCCTTTGCTCCTCCTCTGTGAAGTATATGTAGTGTCTTTGCTCCTCCTCTGTGAAGTATATGTAGTGTCTTTGCTCCTCCTCTGTGAAGTATATGTAGTGTCTTTGCTCTGCCTCTGTGAAGTATATGTTAGTGTCTTTACTCTGCCTCTGTGAAGTATATGTAGTGTCTTTTGCTCTGCCTCTGTGAAGTATATGTAGTGTCTTTGCTCCTCCTCTTGAAGTATATGTAGTGTCCTTTGCTCCTCCTCTGTGAAGTATATGTAGTGTCCTTTGCTCTGCCTCTGTGAAGTATATGTAGTGTCTTTGCTCCTCCTCTGTGAAGTATATGTAGTGTCTTTACTCTGCCTCTGTGAAGTATATGTAGTGTCCTTTGCTCCTCCTCTGTGAAGTATATTAGTGTCTTTACTCTGCCTCTGTGAAGTATATGTAGTGTCTTTGCTCTGCCTCTGTGAAGTATATGTAGTGTCTTTACTCTGCCTCTGTGAAGTATATGTAGTGTCTTTGCTCTGCCTCTGTGAACTATATGTAGTGTCTTTACTCTGCCTCTGTGAAGTATATGTAGTGTCTTTTGCTCTCTGCCTCTGTGAAGTATATGTAGTGTCTTTCTCCGCCTCTGTGAAGTATATGTAGTGTCCTTTGCTCTGCCTCTGTGAAGTATATGTAGTGTCTTTGCTCTGCCTCTGTGAAGTATATGTATGTCTTTAGCTCCTCCTCTGTGAAAGTATATGTAGTGTCTTTGCCTCTGCCTCTGTGACGTATATGTAGTGTCTTTTCTCCTCCTCTGGTGAAGTATATGTATTGTCTTTAGCTCCGCCTCTGTGAAGTATATGTAGTGTCTTTACTCCGCCTCTGGAAGTATATGTAGTGTCTTTGCTCCTCCTCTGTGAAGTATATGTAGTGTCTTTGCTCCTCCTCTGTGAAGTATATGTAGTGTCTTTGCTCTCCTCTGTGAAGTATATGTTAGTGTCTTTGCTCTGCCTCTGTGAAGTATATGTAGTGTCTTTGCTCTGGCCTCTGTGAAGTATATGTAGTGTCTTTGCTCTGCCTCTGTGAAGTATATGTAGTGTCTTTGCTCTGCCTCTGTGAAGTATATGTAGTGTCTTTGCTCCTTCCTCTGTGAAGTATATGTAGTGTCTTTACTCTGCCTCTGTGAAGTATATGTAGTGTCTTTGCTCTGCCTCTCTGTGAAGTATATGTAGTGTCTTTGCTCTGCCTCTGTGAAGTATATGTAGTGTCTTTGCTCTGCCTCTGTGGAGTATATGTAGTGTCTTTGCTCTCCTCTGTGAAGTATAGTGTAGTGTCTTTGCTCCTCCTCTGTGAAGTATATGTAGTGTCTTTGCTCCTCCTCTGTGAAGTATATGTTAGTGTCCCTTTACTCTGCCTCTGTGGAGTATATGTAGTGTCTTTGCTCCTGCCTCTGTGAAGTATATGTAGTGTCTTTGCTCCTCCTCTGTGAAGTATATGTAGTGTCTTTGCTCCTCCTCTGTGAAGTATATGTAGTGTCTTTACTCTGCTCTGTGAGTATATGTAGTGTCTTGCTCCTCCTCTGGGAAGTATATTGTATGTCTTTACTCTTGCCTCTGTGGAGTATGGTAGAATTTAGAAATCAAAGAGTGATTAACATCTGCGTAGTGCCAGTAGAAGAATTCCTTTTCAATAAATATAATATCCCTGTTGGAAAGGGACAAAAAAAGACTTCCCCTCTCAGGGGTATGGTAGATGCCTTTCAATCAAATAATTGAAGCAATTGCCAATGGGTTGATGCAAAATAAAATATCCTTTATTTTAGCACAAAACAATCCGGTGGTTTGTGCTGGTGAATTAAGAAGTCTCTGGATGGGTGTAGAGTTAAAAATTTATGCAAAATTTTGGGGTATTTAACTTCCTAAACAGGCTGTGATGGTTGTTTCCCTGATTTTGCACAAACAGTTTAGAGGATTCCTTGGTGATCCTTGTTGATTTCCCTTTAGTAAAGAGTAGAGGTTCCGTTTTTTGAAAAAATGAAGATAATGTCGATTCTTGAAGATTTCTGTGTAGATTTTAGAAGAGGTGAGGTGTTTTTAAAGCCTCCACAGGTCTTACCATTCTTCAGAGTGTGTTGGATACACTTGTGCTTGACAAGTGATCTGGAGCGTTGCGATCTTCGCCGGACCGGAAGTGACGTCACAAGTGGAGGGTGCAGCTTTGTCAATTGTTGATTTTAGTGCCATATATATATATATATATATATATATATATATATAAGTTCTCATTTATTATAAAAAAATATATTAAAAATTTAAAAAAAAAAACTTTTTCACAGCGATAATAACGTGCCGCGAAGTCCGCAAAAGTAATTAAAAAAAAAATATATATTTTTTAATAATGTAAAAAGTATATATAAAAGAAAAAGTATATGTAGTGTCTTTGCTCCTCCTCTGTGAAGTATATGTAGTGTCTTTGCTCCTCCTCTGTGAAGTATATGTAGTGTCTTTGCTCTGCCTCTGTGAAGTATATGTAGTGTCTTTGCTCCTGCCTCTGTGAAGTATATGTAGTGTCTTTGCTCCGCCTCTGTGAAGTATATGTAGGTGGTCTTTTGCTCTGCCTCTGTGAAGTATATGTAGTGTCTTTGCTCTGCCTCTGTGAAGTATATGTAGTGTCTTGCTCTGCCTCTGTGAAGTATATTGTAGTGTCTTTGCTCTGCCTCTGTGAGTATATGTAGTGTCTTTGCTCCGCCTCTGTGAAGTATATGTAGTGTCTTTGCTCCTCCTCTGTGAAGTATAGTGTAGTGTCTTTGCTCCGCCTCTGTGAAGTATATGTAGTGTCTTTGCTCTGCCTCTGTGAAGTATATGTAGTGTCTTTGCTCCTGCCTCTGTGAAGTATATGTAGTGACTTTGCTCTGCCTCTGTGAAGTTATATGTATGTCTTTGCTCCGCCTCTGTGAAGTATATGTAGTGGTCTTTGCTCTGCCTCTGTGAAGTATATGTAGTGTCTTTGCCTCCTCCTCTGTGAAGTATATGGTAGTGTCTTTACTCCTCCTCTGTGAAGTATATGTAGTGTCTTTGCTCCTCCTCTGTGAATATATGTAGTGTCTTGCTCCTCCTCTGTGAAGTATATGTAGTGTCTTTGCTCTGCCTCTGTGAAGTATATGTAGTGTCTATGCTCTGCCTCTGTGAAGTATATGTAGTGTCTTTGCTCCTCCTCTGTGAAGTATATGTAGTGTCTTTCCTCTGCCTCTGTGAATTATATGTAGTGTCTTTGCTCTGCCTCTGTGAAGTATATGTAGTGTCTTTGCTCTGCCTCTGTGAAGTATATGTAGTGTCTTTGCTCCTCCTCTGTGAAGTATATGTAGTGTCTTTGCTCCGCCTCTGTGAAGTATATGTAGTGTCTTTGCTCTGCCTCTGTGAAGTATATGTAGTGTCTTTGCTCTGCCTCTGTGAAGTATATGTAGTGTCTTTGCAATGCCTCTGTGAAGTATATGTAGTGTCTTTGCTCTGCCTCTGTGAAGTATATGTAGTGTCTTTGCTCTGCCTCTGTGAAGTATATGTAGTGTCTTTGCTCCTCCTCTCTGAAGTATATGTAGTGTCTTTGCTCCTCCTCTGTGAAGTATATGTAGTGTCTTTGCTCCTCCTCTGTGAAGTATATGTAGTGTCTTTGCTCTGCCTCTGTGAAGTATATGTAGTGTCTTTGCTCTGTCTCTGTGAAGTATATGTAGTGTCTTTGCTCCTCCTCTGTGAAGTATATGTAGTGTCTTTCCTCTGCCTCTGTGAAGTATATGTAGTGTCTTTTCTCCGCCTCTGTGAAGTATATGTAGTGTCTTTACTCCGCCTCTGTGAAGTATATGTAGTGTCTTTACTCCGCCTCTGTGAAGTATATGTAGTGTCTTTTCTCCGCCTCTGTGAAGTATATGTAGTGTCTTTCCTCTGCCTCTGTGAAGTATATGTAGTGTCTTTACTCCGCCTCTGTGAAGTATATGTAGTGTCTTTACTCCTCCTCTGTGAAGTATATGTAGTGTCTTTCCTCTGCCTCTGTGAAGTATATGTAGTGTCTTTACTCCGCCTCTGTGAAGTATATGTAGTGTCTTTACTCCGCCTCTGTGAAGTATATGTATGTCTTTACTCCGCCTCTGGGAAGTATAATGTAGTGTCTTTGCTCCTCCTCTGTGAAGTATATGTAGTGTCTTTACTCCGCCTCTGTGAAGTATATGTAGTGTCTTTGCTCTGCCTCTGTGAAGTATATGTAGTGTCTTTGCTCTGCCTCTGTGAAGTATATGTAGTGTCTTTGCTCTGCCTCTGTGAAGTATATGTAGTGTCTTTGCTCCGCCTCTGTGAAGTATATGTAGTGTCTTTGCTCTGCCTCTGTGAAGTATATGTAGTGTCTTTGCTCCTCCTCTGTGAAGTATATGTAGTGTCTTTACTCCTCCTCTGTGAAGTATATGTAGTGTCTTTGCTCCTCCTCTGTGAAGTATATGTAGTGTCTTTGCTCCTCCTCTGTGAAGTATATGTAGTGTCTTTGCTCTGCCTCTGTGAAGTATATGTAGTGTCTTTGCTCTGCCTCTGTGAAGTATATGTAGTGTCTTTGCTCCTCCTCTGTGAAGTATATGTAGTGTCTTTGCTCTGCCTCTGTGAAGTATATGTAGTGTCTTTGCTCTGCCTCTGTGAAGTATATGTAGTGTCTTTGCTCTGCCTCTGTGAAGTATATGTAGTGTCTTTGCTCCTCCTCTGTGAAGTATATGTAGTGTCTTTGCTCCGCCTCTGTGAAGTATATGTAGTGTCTTTGCTCTGCCTCTGTGAAGTATATGTAGTGTCTTTGCTCTGCCTCTGTGAAGTATATGTAGTGTCTTTGCTCTGCCTCTGTGAAGTATATGTAGTGTCCTTTGCTCTGCCTCTGTGAAGTATATGTAGTGTCTTTGCTCTGCCTCTGTGAAGTATATGTAGTGTCTTTGCTCCTCCTCTCTGAAGTATATGTAGTGTCTTTGCTCCTCCTCTGTGAAGTATATGTAGTGTCTTTGCTCCTCCTCTGTGAAGTATATGTAGTGTCTTTGCTCTGCCTCTGTGAAGTATATGTAGTGTCTTTGCTCTGTCTCTGTGAAGTATATGTAGTGTCTTTGCTCCTCCTCTGTGAAGTATATGTAGTGTCTTTCCTCTGCCTCTGTGAAGTATATGTAGTGTCTTTACTCCGCCTCTGTGAAGTATATGTAGTGTCTTTACTCCGCCTCTGTGAAGTATATGTAGTGTCTTTACTCCGCCTCTGTGAAGTATATGTAGTGTCTTTGCTCCGCCTCTGTGAAGTATATGTAGTGTCTTTCCTCTGCCTCTGTGAAGTATATGTAGTGTCTTTAGCTCCGCCTCTGTGAAGTATATGTAGTGTCTTTACTCCTCCTCTGTGAAGTATATGTAGTGTCTTTCCTCTGCCTCTGTGAAGTATATGTAGTGTCCTTTACTCCGCCTCTGTGAAGTATATGTAGTGTCTTTACTCCGCCTCTGTGAAGTATATGTAGTGTCTTTACTCCGCCTCTGTGAAGTATATGTAGTGTCTTTACTCCGCCTCTGTGAAGTATATGTAGTGTCTTTACTCCTCCTCTGTGAAGTATATGTAGTGTCTTTGTTCTGCCTCTGTGAAGTATATGTAGTGTCTTTGCTCTGCCTCTGTGAAGTATATGTAGTGGTCTTTACTCCTCCTCTGTGAAGTATATGTAGTGTCTTTACTCCGCCTCTGTGAAGTATATGTAGTGTCTTTACTCCGCCTCTGTGAAGTATATGTAGTGTCTTTGTTCTGCCTCTGTGAAGTATATGTAGTGTCTTTGCTCTGCCTCTGTGAAGTATATGTAGTGTCTTTACTCCGCCTCTGTGAAGTATATGTAGTGTCTTTACTCCGCCTCTGTGAAGTATATGTAGTGTCTTTACTCCGCCTCTGTGAAGTATATGTAGTGTCTTTACTCCTCCTCTGTGAAGTATATGTAGTGTCTTTGCTCCTCCTCTGTGAAGTATATGTAGTGTCTTTACTCCTCCTCTGTGAAGTATATGTAGTGTCTTTGCTCTGCCTCTGTGAAGTATATGTAGTGTCTTTGCTCCTCCTCTGTGAAGTATATGTAGTGTCTTTACTCCGCCTCTGTGAAGTATATGTAGTGTCTTTGCTCTGCCTCTGTGAAGTATATGTAGTGTCTTGTAGTGTCTTTGCTCTGCCTCTGTGAAGTATATGTAGTGTCTTTGCTCTGCCTCTGTGAAGTATATGTAGTGTCTTTACTCCGCCTCTGTGAAGTATATGTAGTGTCTTTGCTCCTCCTCTGTGACGTATATGTAGTGTCTTTGCTCCTCCTCTGTGAAGTATATGTAGTGTCTTTGCTCTGCCTCTGTGAAGTATATGTAGTGTCTTTACTCCGCCTCTGTGAAGTATATGTAGTGTCTTTGCTCTGCCTCTGTGAAGTATATGTAGTGTCTTTGCTCCGCCTCTGTGAAGTATATGTAGTGTCTTTGCTCTGCCTCTGTGAAGTATATGTAGTGTCTTTGCTCCTCCTCTGTGAAGTATATGTAGTGTCTTTACTCCTCCTCTGTGAAGTATATGTAGTGTCTTTGCTCCTCCTCTGTGAAGTATATGTAGTGTCTTTGCTCCTCCTCTGTGAAGTATATGTAGTGTCTATGCTCTGCCTCTGTGAAGTATATGTAGTGTCTATGCTCTGCCTCTGTGAAGTATATGTAGTGTCTTTGCTCTGCCTCTGTGAAGTATATGTAGTGTCTTTGCTCCTCCTCTCTGAAGTATATGTAGTGTCTTTGCTCCTCCTCTGTGAAGTATATGTAGTGTCTTTGCTCCTCCTCTGTGAAGTATATGTAGTGTCTTTGCTCTGCCTCTGTGAAGTATATGTAGTGTCTTTGCTCTGTCTCTGTGAAGTATATGTAGTGTCTTTGCTCCTCCTCTGTGAAGTATATGTAGTGTCTTTCCTCTGCCTCTGTGAAGTATATGTAGTGTCTTTACTCCGCCTCTGTGAAGTATATGTAGTGTCTTTACTCCGCCTCTGTGAAGTATATGTAGTGTCTTTACTCCGCCTCTGTGAAGTATATGTAGTGTCTTTACTCCGCCTCTGTGAAGTATATGTAGTGTCTTTCCTCTGCCTCTGTGAAGTATATGTAGTGTCTTTACTCCGCCTCTGTGAAGTATATGTAGTGTCTTTACTCCTCCTCTGTGAAGTATATGTAGTGTCTTTCCTCTGCCTCTGTGAAGTATATGTAGTGTCTTTACTCCGCCTCTGTGAAGTATATGTAGTGTCTTTACTCCGCCTCTGTGAAGTATATGTAGTGTCTTTACTCCGCCTCTGGGAAGTATATGTAGTGTCTTTACTCCGCCTCTGTGAAGTATATGTAGTGTCTTTACTCCGCCTCTGTGAAGTATATGTAGTGTCTTTGCTCTGCCTCTGTGAAGTATATGTAGTGTCTTTGCTCTGCCTCTGTGAAGTATATGTAGTGTCTTTACTCCGCCTCTGTGAAGTATATGTAGTGTCTTTACTCCGCCTCTGTGAAGTATATGTAGTGTCTTTACTCCGCCTCTGTGAAGTATATGTAGTGTCTTTGTTCTGCCTCTGTGAAGTATATGTAGTGTCTTTGCTCTGCCTCTGTGAAGTATATGTAGTGTCTTTACTCCGCCTCTGTGAAGTATATGTAGTGTCTTTACTCCGCCTCTGTGAAGTATATGTAGTGTCTTTACTCCGCCTCTGTGAAGTATATGTAGTGTCTTTACTCCTCCTCTGTGAAGTATATGTAGTGTCTTTGCTCCTCCTCTGTGAAGTATATGTAGTGTCTTTACTCCTCCTCTGTGAAGTATATGTAGTGTCTTTGCTCTTCCTCTGTGAAGTATATGTAGTGTCTTTGTTCTGCCTCTGTGAAGTATATGTAGTGTCTTTACTCCGCCTCTGTGAAGTATATGTAGTGTCTTTGCTCTGCCTCTGTGAAGTATATGTAGTGTCTTTGCTCTGCCTCTGTGAAGTATATGTAGTGTCTTTGCTCCTGTCTCTGTGAAGTATATGTAGTGTCTTTACTCCGCCTCTGTGAAGTATATGTAGTGTCTTTGCTCCTCCTCTGTGAAGTATATGTAGTGTCTTTGCTCCTCCTCTGTGAAGTATATGTAGTGTCTTTGCTCTGCCTCTGTGAAGTATATGTAGTGTCTTTGCTCCGCCTCTGTGAAGTATATGTAGTGTCTTTGCTCTGCCTCTGTGAAGTATATGTAGTGTCTTTGCTCCGCCTCTGTGAAGTATATGTAGTGTCTTTGCTCTGCCTCTGTGAAGTATATGTAGTGTCTTTGCTCCTCCTCTGTGAAGTATATGTAGTGTCTTTACTCCTCCTCTGTGAAGTATATGTAGTGTCTTTGCTCCTCCTCTGTGAAGTATATGTAGTGTCTTTGCTCCTCCTCTGTGAAGTATATGTAGTGTCTTTGCTCCTCCTCTGTGAAGTATATGTAGTGTCTTTGCTCTGCCTCTGTGAAGTATATGTAGTGTCTTTGCTCCTCCTCTGTGAAGTATATGTAGTGTCTTTCCTCTGCCTCTGTGAAGTATATGTAGTGTCTTTGCTCTGCCTCTGTGAAGTATATGTAGTGTCTTTGCTCTGCCTCTGTGAAGTATATGTAGTGTCTTTGCTCCTCCTCTGTGAAGTATATGTAGTGTCTTTGCTCCGCCTCTGTGAAGTATATGTAGTGTCTTTGCTCTGCCTCTGTGAAGTATATGTAGTGTCTTTGCTCTGCCTCTGTGAAGTATATGTAGTGTCTTTGCTCTGCCTCTGTGAAGTATATGTAGTGTCTTTGCTCTGCCTCTGTGAAGTATATGTAGTGTCTTTGCTCTGCCTCTGTGAAGTATATGTAGTGTCTTTGCTCCTCCTCTCTGAAGTATATGTAGTGTCTTTGCTCCTCCTCTGTGAAGTATATGTAGTGTCTTTGCTCCTCCTCTGTGAAGTATATGTAGTGTCTTTGCTCTGCCTCTGTGAAGTATATGTAGTGTCTTTGCTCTGTCTCTGTGAAGTATATGTAGTGTCTTTGCTCCTCCTCTGTGAAGTATATGTAGTGTCTTTCCTCTGCCTCTGTGAAGTATATGTAGTGTCTTTACTCCGCCTCTGTGAAGTATATGTAGTGTCTTTACTCCGCCTCTGTGAAGTATATGTAGTGTCTTTACTCCGCCTCTGTGAAGTATATGTAGTGTCTTTACTCCGCCTCTGTGAAGTATATGTAGTGTCTTTCCTCTGCCTCTGTGAAGTATATGTAGTGTCTTTACTCCGCCTCTGTGAAGTATATGTAGTGTCTTTACTCCTCCTCTGTGAAGTATATGTAGTGTCTTTCCTCTGCCTCTGTGAAGTATATGTAGTGTCTTTACTCCGCCTCTGTGAAGTATATGTAGTGTCTTTACTCCGCCTCTGTGAAGTATATGTAGTGTCTTTACTCCGCCTCTGGGAAGTATATGTAGTGTCTTTACTCCGCCTCTGTGAAGTATATGTAGTGTCTTTACTCCGCCTCTGTGAAGTATATGTAGTGTCTTTGTTCTGCCTCTGTGAAGTATATGTAGTGTCTTTGCTCTGCCTCTGTGAAGTATATGTAGTGTCTTTACTCCGCCTCTGTGAAGTATATGTAGTGTCTTTACTCCGCCTCTGTGAAGTATATGTAGTGTCTTTACTCCGCCTCTGTGAAGTATATGTAGTGTCTTTGCTCTGCCTCTGTGAAGTATATGTAGTGTCTTTGCTCTGCCTCTGTGAAGTATATGTAGTGTCTTTACTCCGCCTCTGTGAAGTATATGTAGTGTCTTTACTCCGCCTCTGTGAAGTATATGTAGTGTCTTTACTCTGCCTCTGTGAAGTATAGTGTAGTGTCTTTAGCTCCTCCTCTGTGAAGTATATGTAGTGTCTTGCTCCTCCTCTGTGAAGTATATGTAGTGTCTTTAGCTCCTCCTCTGTGAAGTATATGTAGTGTCTTTGCTCTGCCTCTGTGAAGTATATGTAGTGTCTTTGCTCCTCCTCTGTGGAAGTATATGTAGTGTCTTACGTCCGCCTCTGTGAAGTATATGTAGTGTCTTTTGCTCTGCTCTGTGAAGTATATGTAGTGCCTTTGCTCTGCCTCTGTGAAGTATATGTAGTGTCTTTGCTCTGCCTCTGGTGAAGTATATGTAGTGTCTTTGTCTCCGCCTCTGTGAACGTATATGTAGTGTCTTTGCTCTGCCTCTGTGAAGTATATGTAGTGTCTTTGCTCTCCTCTGTGAAGTATATGTAGTGTCTTTGCTCTGCCTCTGTGAAGTATATGTAGTGTCTTTGACTCTGCCTCTGTGAAGGATAAGTAGTGTCTTTGCTCTGCCTCTGTGAAGTATATGTAGTGTCTTTGCTCCTCCTCTGTGAAGTATATGTAGTGTCTTTGCTCCTCCTCTGTGAAGTATATGTAGTGTCTTTGCTCTGCCTCTGTGAAGTATATGTAGTGTCTTTGCTCTGCCCTCTGTGAAGTATATGTAGTGTCTTTGCTCCTCCTCTGTGAAGTATATGTAGTGTCTTTGCTCCTGCCTCTGTGAAGTATATGTAGTGTCTTTGCTCCTGCCTCTGTGAAGTATATGTAGTGTCTTTGCTCCTCCTCTGTGAAGTATATGTAGTGTCTTTGCTCCTCCTCTGTGAAGTATATGTAGTGTCTTTGCTCCTCCTCTGTGAAGTATATGTAGTGTCTTTGCTCCTGTCTCTGTGAAGTATATTAGTGTCTTTGCTCTGCCTCTGTGAAGTATATGTAGTGTCTTTGCTCTGCCTCTGTGAAGTATATGTAGTGTCCTTTGCTCTGCCTCTGTGAAGTATATGTATGTCTTGCTCCGCCTCTTGAATATATGTAGTGTCTTTGCTCCGCCTCTGTGAAGTATATGTAGTGTCTTTACTCCGCCTCTGTGAAGTATATGTAGTGTCTTTGCTCTGCCTCTGTGAAGTATATGTAGTGTCTTTGCTCTGCCTCTGTGAAGTATATGTAGTGTCTTTGCTCCTCCTCTGTGAAGTATATGTAGTGTCTTTACTCCGCCTCTGTGAAGTATATGTAGTGTCTTTACTCCGCCTCTGTGAAGTATATGTAGTGTCTTTACTCCGCCTCTGTGAAGTATATGTAGTGTCTTTACTCCGCCTCTGTGAAGTATATGTAGTGTCTTTGCTCCTCCTCTGTGAAGTATATGTAGTGTCTTTACTCCGCCTCTGTGAAGTATATGTAGTGTCTTTACTCCGCCTCTGTGAAGTATATGTAGTGTCTTTACTCTGCCTCTGTGAAGTATATGTAGTGTCTTTGCTCTGCCTCTGTGAAGTATATGTAGTGTCTTTACTCCGCCTCTGTGAAGTATATGTAGTGTCTTTGCTCTGCCTCTGTGAAGTATATGTAGTGTCTTTACTCCGCCTCTGTGAAGTATATGTAGTGTCTTTACTCTGCCTCTGTGAAGTATATGTAGTGTCTTTGCTCTGCCTCTGTGAAGTATATGTAGTGTCTTTACTCCGCCTCTGTGAAGTATATGTAGTGTCTTTACTCCGCCTCTGTGAAGTATATGTAGTGTCTTTACTCCGCCTCTGTGAAGTATATGTAGTGTCTTTACTCCGCCTCTGTGAAGTATATGTAGTGTCTTTGCTCTGCCTCTGTGAAGTATATGTAGTGTCTTTACTCCGCCTCTGTGAAGTATATGTAGTGTCTTTGCTCTGCCTCTGTGAAGTATATGTAGTGTCTTTGCTCCTCCTCTGTGAAGTATATGTAGTGTCTTTGCTCTGCCTCTGTGAAGTATATGTAGTGTCTTTGCTCTGCCTCTGTGAAGTATATGTAGTGTCTTTGCTCCTCCTCTGTGAAGTATATGTAGTGTCTTTGTTCTGCCTCTGTGACGTATATGTAGTGTCTTTGTTCTGCCTCTGTGAAGTATATGTAGTGTCTTTGCTCCTCCTCTGTGACGTATATGTAGTGTCTTTGCTCTGCCTCTGTGAAGTATATGTAGTGTCTTTGTTCTGCCTCTGTGAAGTATATGTAGTGTCTTTGCTCCTCCTCTGTGAAGTATATGTAGTGTCTTTGTTCTGCCTCTGTGAAGTATATGTAGTGTCTTTGCTCCTCCTCTGTGAAGTATATGTAGTGTCTTTGCTCTGCCTCTGTGAAGTATATGTAGTGTCTTTGCTTTTCCTCTGTGAAGTATATGTAGTGTCTTTGCTTTTCCTCTGTGAAGTATATGTAGTGTCTTTGCTCTGCCTCTGTGAAGTATATGTAGTGTCTTTGTTCTGCCTCTGTGAAGTATATGTAGTGTCTTTACTCTGCCTCTGTGAAGTATATGTAGTGTCTTTGTTCTGCCTCTGTGAAGTATATGTAGTGTCTTTGCTCTGCCTCTGTGAAGTATATGTAGTGTCTTTGCTCTTCCTCTGTGAAGTATATGTAGTGTCTTTGCTCTGCCTCTGTGAAGTATATGTAGTGTCTTTGCTCTGTCTCTGTGAAGTATATGTAGTGTCTTTGCTCCTCCTCTGTGAAGTATATGTAGTGTCTTTGCTCTGCCTCTGTGAAGTATATGTAGTGTCTTTGCTCTGCCTCTGTGAAGTATATGTAGTGTCTTTGCTCCTCCTCTGTGAAGTATATGTAGTGTCTTTGCTCTGCCTCTGTGAAGTATATGTAGTGTCTTTGCTCCTCCTCTGTGAAGTATATGTAGTGTCTTTACTCTGCCTCTGTGAAGTATATGTAGTGTCTTTGCTCCTCCTCTGTGAAGTATATGTAGTGTCTTTGCTCCTCCTCTGTGAAGTATATGTAGTGTCTTTGCTCCTCCTCTGTGAAGTATATGTAGTGTCTTTGCTCTGCCTCTGTGAAGTATATGTAGTGTCTTTGCTCTGCCTCTGTGAAGTATATGTAGTGTCTTTGCTCTGCCTCTGTGAAGTATATGTAGTGTCTTTGCTCTGCCTCTGTGAAGTATATGTAGTGTCTTTGTTCTGCCTCTGTGAAGTATATGTAGTGTCTTTGCTCTGCCTCTGTGAAGTATATGTAGTGTCTTTGTTCTGCCTCTGTGAAGTATATGTAGTGTCTTTGCTCTGCCTCTGTGATGTATATGTAGTGTCTTTGCTCCTCCTCTGTGAAGTATATGTAGTGTCTTTGCTCTGCCTCTGTGAAGTATATGTAGTGTCTTTGCTCTGCCTCTGTGAAGGATATGTAGTGTCTTTGCTCTGCCTCTGTGAAGTATATGTAGTGTCTTTGCTCCTCCTCTGTGAAGTATATGTAGTGTCTTTGCTCTGCCTCTGTGAAGTATATGTAGTGTCTTTACTCTGCCTCTGTGAAGTATATGTAGTGTCTTTGCTCTGCCTCTGTGAAGTATATGTAGTGTCTTTGCTCTGCCTCTGTGAAGTATATGTAGTGTCTTTGCTCCTCCTCTGTGAAGTATATGTAGTGTCTTTGCTCCTCCTCTGTGAAGTATATGTAGTGTCTTTGCTCCTCCTCTGTGAAGTATATGTAGTGTCTTTGCTCCTCCTCTGTGAAGTATATGTAGTGTCTTTGCTCCTCCTCTGTAAAGTATATGTAGTGTCTTTGCTCCTCCTCTGTGAAGTATATGTAGTGTCTTTACTCTGCCTCTGTGAAGTATATGTAGTGTCTTTGCTCCTCCTCTGTGAAGTATATGTAGTGTCTTTGCTCTGCCTCTGTGAAGTATATGTAGTGTCTTTGCTCTGCCTCTGTGAAGTATATGTAGTGTCTTTGCTCCTCCTCTGTGAAGTATATGTAGTGTCTTTGCTCCTCCTCTGTGAAGTATATGTAGTGTCTTTGCTCCTCCTCTGTGAAGTATATGTAGTGTCTTTGCTCTGCCTCTGTGAAGTATATGTAGTGTCTTTGCTCTGTCTCTGTGAAGTATATGTAGTGTCTTTGCTCCTCCTCTGTGAAGTATATGTAGTGTCTTTGCTCTGCCTCTGTGAAGTATATGTAGTGTCTTTGCTCTGTCTCTGTGAAGTATATGTAGTGTCTTTGCTCCTCCTCTGTGAAGTATATGGAGTGTCTTTGCTCCTCCTCTTTGAAGTATATGTAGTGTCTTTGCTCTGCCTCTGTGAAGTATATGTAGTGTCTTTGCTCCTCCTCTGTGAAGTATATGTAGTGTCTTTGCTCCTCCTCTGTGAAGTATATGTAGTGTCTTTGCTCCTCCTCTGTGAAGTATATGTAGTGTCTTTGCTCCTCCTCTGTGAAGTATATGTAGTGTCTTTGCTCTGCCTCTGTGAAGTATATGTAGTGTCTTTACTCTGCCTCTGTGAAGTATATGTAGTGTCTTTGCTCTGCCTCTGTGAAGTATATGTAGTGTCTTTGCTCCTCCTCTGTGAAGTATATGTAGTGTCTTTGCTCCTCCTCTGTGAAGTATATGTAGTGTCTTTGCTCTGCCTCTGTGAAGTATATGTAGTGTCTTTGCTCCTCCTCTGTGAAGTATATGTAGTGTCTTTACTCTGCCTCTGTGAAGTATATGTAGTGTCTTTGCTCCTCCTCTGTGAAGTATATGTAGTGTCTTTACTCTGCCTCTGTGAAGTATATGTAGTGTCTTTGCTCTGCCTCTGTGAAGTATATGTAGTGTCTTTACTCTGCCTCTGTGAAGTATATGTAGTGTCTTTGCTCTGCCTCTGTGAAGTATATGTAGTGTCTTTACTCTGCCTCTGTGAAGTATATGTAGTGTCTTTGCTCTGCCTCTGTGAAGTATATGTAGTGTCTTTGCTCTGCCTCTGTGAAGTATATGTAGTGTCTTTGCTCCTCCTCTGTGAAGTATATGTAGTGTCTTTGCTCTGCCTCTGTGAAGTATATGTAGTGTCTTTGCTCTGCCTCTGTGAAGTATATGTAGTGTCTTTGCTCCTCCTCTGTGAAGTATATGTAGTGTCTTTGCTCCTCCTCTGTGACGTATATGTAGTGTCTTTGCTCCTCCTCTGTGAAGTATATGTAGTGTCTTTGCTCCTCCTCTGTAAAGTATATGTAGTGTCTTTGCTCCTCCTCTGTAAAGTATATGTAGTGTCTTTGCTCCTCCTCTGTGAAGTATATGTAGTGTCTTTGCTCCTCCTCTGTAAAGTATATGTAGTGTCTTTGCTCCTCCTCTGTGAAGTATATGTAGTGTCTTTGCTCTGCCTCTGTGAAGTATATGTAGTGTCTTTGCTCTGCCTCTGTGAAGTATATGTAGTGTCTTTGCTCTGCCTCTGTGAAGTATATGTAGTGTCTTTGCTCCTCCTCTGTGAAGTATATGTAGTGTCTTTGCTCCTCCTCTGTGAAGTATATGTAGTGTCTTTCCTCTGCCTCTGTGAAGTATATGTAGTGTCTTTCCTCTGCCTCTGTGAAGTATATGTAGTGTCTTTGCTCTGCCTCTGTGAAGTATATGTAGTGTCTTTGCTCCTCCTCTGTGAAGTATATGTAGTGTCTTTGCTCCTCCTCTGTGAAGTATATGTAGTGTCTTTGCTCCTCCTCTGTGGAGTATATGTAGTGTCTTTGCTCTGCCTCTGTGAAGTATATGTAGTGTCTTTGCTCCTCCTCTGTGAAGTATATGTAGTGTCTTTGCTCCTCCTCTGTGAAGTATATGTAGTGTCTTTACTCTGCCTCTGTGGAGTATATGTAGTGTCTTTGCTCCTCCTCTGGGAAGTATATGTAGTGTCTTTTCTCTGCCTCTGTGGAGTATGGTAGAATTTAGAAATCAAAGATGATTAGCATCTGCGTAGTGCCAGTAGAAGAATTCCTTTTCAATAAATATAATATCCCTGTTGGAAAGGGACAAAAAAAGACTTCCCCTCTCAGGGGTATGGTAGATGCCTTTCAATCAAATAAATGAAGCAATTGCCAATGGTTGATGCAAATAAAATATCCTTTATTTTAGCACAAAACAATCCGGTGTTTGTGCTGGTGAATTAAGAAGTCTCTGGATGGTGTAGAGTTAAAAATTTATGCAAAATTTTGGGGTATTTAACTTCCTAAACAGGCTGTGATGGTTGTTTCCCTGATTTTGCACAAACAGTTTAGAGGATTCCTTGGTGATCCTTGTTGATTTCCCTTTAGTAAAGAGTAGAGGTTCCGTTTTTTGAAAAATGAAGATAATGTCGATTCTTGAAGATTTCTGTGTAGATTTTAGAAGAGGTGAGGTGTTTTTAAACCTCCACCGGTCTTTCCATTCTTCAGAGTGTGTTGGATACACTTGTGCTTGACAAGTGATCTGGAGCGTTGCGATCTCGCCGGACCGGAAGTGACGTCACAAGTGGAGGGTGCAGCTTTGTCAATTGTTGATTTTAGTGCCATATATATATATATATATATATATATATATATAAGTTCTCATTTATTATAAAAAAATATATAAAAATTAAAAAAAAAAAACTTTTTTCACAGCGATAATAACGTGCCGCAAGTCCGCAAAAGTAATTAAAAAAAATATATATATTTTTTAAAATTTAAAAAGTATATATAAAAAAAAGTATATGTAGTGTCTTTGCTCCTCCTCTGTGAAGTATATGTAGTGTCTTTGCTCTGCCTCTGTGAAGTATATGTAGTGTCTTTGCTCCTCCTCTGTGAAGTATATGTAGTGTCTTTGCTCTGCCTCTGTGAAGTATATGTAGTGTCTTTGCTCTGCCTCTGTGAAGTATATGTAGTGTCTTTGCTCCTCCTCTGTGAAGTATATGTAGTGTCTTTGCTCCGCCTCTGTGAAGTATATGTAGTGTCTTTGCTCCGCCTCTGTGAAGTATATGTAGTGTCTTTGCTCTGCCTCTGTGAAGTATATGTAGTGTCTTTGCTCTGCCTCTGTGAAGTATATGTAGTGTCTTTGCTCTGCCTCTGTGAAGTATATGTAGTGTCTTTGCTCCGCCTCTGTGAAGTATATGTAGTGTCTTTGCTCTGCCTCTGTGAAGTATATGTAGTGTCTTTGCTCCTCCTCTGTGAAGTATATGTAGTGTCTTTACTCCTCCTCTGTGAAGTATATGTAGTGTCTTTGCTCCTCCTCTGTGAAGTATATGTAGTGTCTTTGCTCCTCCTCTGTGAAGTATATGTAGTGTCTATGCTCTGCCTCTGTGAAGTATATGTAGTGTCTATGCTCTGCCTCTGTGAAGTATATGTAGTGTCTTTGCTCCTCCTCTGTGAAGTATATGTAGTGTCTTTCCTCTGCCTCTGTGAATTATATGTAGTGTCTTTGCTCTGCCTCTGTGAAGTATATGTAGTGTCTTTGCTCTGCCTCTGTGAAGTATATGTAGTGTCTTTGCTCCTCCTCTGTGAAGTATATGTAGTGTCTTTGCTCCGCCTCTGTGAAGTATATGTAGTGTCTTTGCTCTGCCTCTGTGAAGAATATGTAGTGTCTTTGCTCTGCCTCTGTGAAGTATATGTAGTGTCTTTGCTATGCCTCTGTGAAGTATATGTAGTGTCTTTGCTCTGCCTCTGTGAAGTATATGTAGTGTCTTTGCTCTGCCTCTGTGAAGTATATGTAGTGTCTTTGCTCCTCCTCTCTGATGTATATGTAGTGTCTTTGCTCCTCCTCTGTGAAGTATATGTAGTGTCTTTGCTCCTCCTCTGTGAAGTATATGTAGTGTCTTTGCTCTGCCTCTGTGAAGTATATGTAGTGTCTTTGCTCTGTCTCTGTGAAGTATATGTAGTGTCTTTGCTCCTCCTCTGTGAAGTATATGTAGTTTCTTTGCTCTGCCTCTGTGAAGTATATGTAGTGTCTTTGCTCTCTCTCTGTGAAGTATATGTAGTGTCTTTGCTCCTCCTCTGTGAAGTATATGGAGTGTCTTTGCTCCTCCTCTGTGAAGTATATGTAGTGTCTTTGCTCTGCCTCTGTGAAGTATATGTAGTGTCTTTGCTCCTCCTCTGTGAAGTATATGTAGTGTCTTTGCTCCTCCTCTGTGAAGTATATGTAGTGTCTTTGCTCCTCCTCTGTGAAGTATATGTAATGTCTTTGCTCCTCCTCTGTGAAGTATATGTAGTGTCTTTGCTCTGCCTCTGTGAAGTATATGTAGTGTCTTTACTCTGCCTCTGTGAAGTATATGTAGTGTCTTTGCTCTGCCTCTGTGAAGTATATGTAGTGTCTTTACTCTGCCTCTGTGGAGTATATGTAGTGTCTTTACTCTGCCTCTGTGGAGTATATGTAGTGTCTTTGCTCTGCCTCTGTGAAGTATATGTAGTGTCTTTACTCTGCCTCTGTGGAGTATATGTAGTGTCTTTGCTCTGCCTCTGTGAAGTATATGTAGTGTCTTTGCTCCTCCTCTGTGAAGTATATGTAGTGTCTTTGCTCCTCCTCTGTGAAGTATATGTAGTGTCTTTGCTCCTCCTCTGTGGAGTATATGTAGTGTCTTTGCTCCTCCTCTGGGAAGTATATGTAGTGTCTTTGCTCTGCCTCTGTGAAGTATATGTAGTGTCTTTGCTCCTCCTCTGTGAAGTATATGTAGTGTCTTTGCTCTGCCTCTGTGAAGTATATGTAGTGTCTTTGCTCTGCCTCTGTGGAGTATATGTAGTGTCTTTGCTCTGCCTCTGTGAAGTATATGTAGTGTCTTTGCTCCTCCTCTGGGAAGTATATGTAGTGTCTTTACTCTGCCTCTGTGGAGTATGGTAGAATTTAGAAATCAAAGATGATTAGCATCTGCGTAAAGTTCTCATTTATTATAAAAAAATATATAACATTTTTTAAACAAACCCTTTTTTCACAGCGATAATAACGTGCCGCAAGTCCGCAAAGGTAATTAAAAAAAAAATATATATTTTTTAAAATTTTAATATTTTTTCAAATTTTTTTAACATATTTTTTTTTCTCGCATTTTTTTTGGCGCATATTTTCAGGCAGGGAAGGGAGGGAGGCCATGAGACACAGCACAGCCAGGTGACAGCATCTGAATATTTGGAGGATATAAACTTTTATTCTCCAATCATTCGGTGCTGTCACTGAGGGGAGGAGGTGGAGCACGGCACCAGAGGCGGAGCACAGCTGCAGCAGACCGTTGTAGATGTGTGGAGCCAGGTGAGGAGCCCTGCTTTTGCCCAGGCCAGAGACAGACACAGTGACTGACACTAGTGTCAGTGGCAGTGCCACTCAGCGTGTGGGGGGTGGGTGAGGATTGCCGATAGTGAGTGAGACGTCTTCTTGAGTGGGGAGACGGGGAGTCAGCCATGCAGGGGACTGGGGGCATAATTTTATTGCAGGGGGCTGGGGTATAATTTTATTGCAGGGGGACTGGGCTTCATTTTATTGCAGGGGGGCTTCATTGTATTGCTGGGGGCAATTGAAGGGGGACTGGGGATTCATTTTATTGTTGGCGGGCATGGGACATCATTTTATTGCTGGGGGCATCATATTTTTGTTGGGGACATAATTTTATTGCAGGGGAGATGGGACATGATTTTATTGCTGGGGGCATAATTTTTTTGCAGGGGGGCCTGGGGGCATATTTTTATTGCAGGGGGGCTGGGCATCATTTTATTGCAGGGGGGCTTCATTTTGTTGCTGTGGGCATCATTTATTGCAGTGGGGCTGGGGCATTATTTATTGCAGGGGTGCTGGGGGCATCATATATGTAGTGTCTTTGCTCTGCCTCTGTGAAGTATATGTAGTGTCTTTGCTCTGCCTCTGTGAAGTATATGTAGTGTCTTTGCTCTGCCTCTGTGAAGTATATGTAGTGTCTTTGCTCCGCCTCTGTGAAGTATATGTAGTGTCTTTGCTCTGCCTCTGTGAAGTATATGTAGTGTCTTTGCTCCTCCTCTGTGAAGTATATGTAGTGTCTTTACTCCTCCTCTGTGAAGTATATGTAGTGTCTTTGCTCCTCCTCTGTGAAGTATATGTAGTGTCTTTGCTCCTCCTCTGTGAAGTATATGTAGTGTCTATGCTCTGCCTCTGTGAAGTATATGTAGTGTCTATGCTCTGCCTCTGTGAAGTATATGTAGTGTCTTTGCTCCTCCTCTGTGAAGTATATGTAGTGTCTTTCCTCTGCCTCTGTGAATTATATGTAGTGTCTTTGCTCTGCCTCTGTGAAGTATATGTAGTGTCTTTGCTCTGCCTCTGTGAAGTATATGTAGTGTCTTTGCTCCTCCTCTGTGAAGTATATGTAGTGTCTTTGCTCCGCCTCTGTGAAGTATATGTAGTGTCTTTGCTCCTCCTCTGTGAAGTATATGTAGTGTCTTTCCTCTGCCTCTGTGAATTATATGTAGTGTCTTTGCTCTGCCTCTGTGAAGTATATGTAGTGTCTTTGTTCTGCCTCTGTGAAGTATATGTAGTGTCTTTGCTCTGCCTCTGTGAAGTATATGTAGTGTCTTTGCTCCTCCTCTGTGAAGTATATGTAGTGTCTTTGCTCTGCCTCTGTGAAGTATATGTAGTGTCTTTGCTCTGCCTCTGTGAAGTATATGTAGTGTCTTTGCTCTGCCTCTGTGAAGTATGTAGTGTCTTTGCTCCTCCTCTGTGAAGTATATGTAGTGTCTTTGCTCCTCCTCTGTGAAGTATATGTAGTGTCTTTGCTCTGCCTCTGTGAAGTATATGTAGTGTCTTTACTCTGCCTCTGTGAAGTATATGTAGTGTCTTTGCTCTGCCTCTGTGAAGTATATGTAGTGTCTTTGCTCCTCCTCTGTGAAGTATATGTAGTGTCTTTGCTCTGCCTCTGTGAAGTATATGTAGTGTCTTTGCTCTGCCTCTGTGAAGTATATGTAGTGTCTTTGCTCTGCCTCTGTGAAGTATATGTAGTGTCTTTGCTCCTCCTCTGTGAAGTATATGTAGTGTCTTTGCTCTGCCTCTGTGAAGTATATGTAGTGTCTTTGCTCTGCCTCTGTGAAGTATATGTAGTGTCTTTACTCCTCCTCTGTGAAGTATATGTAGTGTCTTTGCTCCTCCTCTGTGAAGTATATGTAGTGTCTTTCCTCTGCCTCTGAATTATATGTAGTGTCTTTGCTCTGCCTCTGTGAAGTATATGTAGTGTCTTTGCTCTGCCTCTGTGAAGTATATGTAGTGTCTTTGCTCTGCCTCTGTGAAGTATATGTAGTGTCTTTGCTCCTCCTCTGTGAAGTATATGTAGTGTCTTTGCTCTGCCTCTGTGAAGTATATGTAGTGTCTTTGCTCTGCCTCTGTGAAGTATATGTAGTGTCTTTGCTCTGCCTCTGTGAAGTATATGTAGTGTCTTTGCTCCTCCTCTGTGAAGTATATGTAGTGTCTTTGCTCCTCCTCTGTGAAGTATATGTAGTGTCTTTACTCTGCCTCTGTGGAGTATATGTAGTGTCTTTGCTCTGCCTCTGAGAAGTATATGTAGTGTCTTTGCTCCTCCTCTGTGAAGTATATGTAGTGTCTTTGCTCCTCCTCTGTGAAGTATATGTAGTGTCTTTGCTCCTCCTCTGTGAAGTATATGTAGTGTCTTTGCTCCTCCTCTGTGAAGTATATGTAGTGTCTTTACTCTGCCTCTGTGGAGTATATGTAGTGTCTTTGCTCCTCCTCTGGGAAGTATATGTAGTGTCTTTGCTCCTCCACTGTGAAGTATATGTAGTGTCTTTACTCTGCCTCTGTGGAGTATATGTAGTGTCTTTGCTCCTCCTCTGGGAAGTATATGTAGTGTCTTTGCTCCTCCTCTGGGAAGTATATGTAGTGTCTTTTCTCCTCCTCTGGGAAGTATATGTAGTGTCTTTGCTCTGCCTCTGAAGTATATGTAGTGTCTTTGCTCCTCCTCTGTAAAGTATATGTAGTGTCTTTGCTCCTCCTCTGTGAAGTATATGTAGTGTCTTTGCTCTGCCTCTGTGAAGTATATGTAGTGTCTTTGCTCCTCCTCTGTGAAGTATATGTAGTGTCTTTGCTCCTCCTCTGTGAAGTATATGTAGTGTCTTTGCTCCTCCTCTGTGAAGTATATGTAGTGTCTTTGCTCCTCCTCTGTGAAGTATATGTAGTGTCTTTGCTCCTCCTCTGTGAAGTATATGTAGTGTCTTTGCTCCTCCTCTGTGAAGTATATGTAGTGTCTTTGCTCCTCCTCTGTGAAGTATATGTAGTGTCTTTGCTCTGCCTCTGTGAAGTATATGTAGTGTCTTTGCTCCTCCTCTGTGAAGTATATGTATTGTCTTTGCTCCTCCTCTGTGAAGTATATGTAGTGTCTTTGCTCCTCCTCTGGGAAGTATATGTAGTGTCTTTGCTCCTCCTCTGGGAAGTATATGTAGTGTCTTTACTCTGCCTCTGTGGAGTATATGTAGTGTCTTTACTCTGCCTCTGTGGAGTATATGTAGTGTCTTTGCTCTGCCTCTGTGAAGTATATGTAGTGTCTTTACTCTGCCTCTGTGGAGTATATGTAGTGTCTTTGCTCTGCCTCTGTGAAGTATATGTAGTGTCTTTGCTCCTCCTCTGTGAAGTATATGTAGTGTCTTTGCTCCTCCTCTGTGAAGTATATGTAGTGTCTTTGCTCCTCCTCTGTGGAGTATATGTAGTGTCTTTGCTCCTCCTCTGGGAAGTATATGTAGTGTCTTTGCTCTGCCTCTGTGAAGTATATGTAGTGTCTTTGCTCCTCCTCTGTGAAGTATATGTAGTGTCTTTGCTCTGCCTCTGTGAAGTATATGTAGTGTCTTTGCTCTGCCTCTGTGGAGTATATGTAGTGTCTTTGCTCTGCCTCTGTGAAGTATATGTAGTGTCTTTGCTCCTCCTCTGGGAAGTATATGTAGTGTCTTTACTCTGCCTCTGTGGAGTATGGTAGAATTTAGAAATCAAAGATGATTAGCATCTGCGTAAAGTTCTCATTTATTATAAAAAAATATATAACATTTTTTAAACAAACCCTTTTTTCACAGCGATAATAACGTGCCGCAAGTCCGCAAAGGTAATTAAAAAAAAAATATATATTTTTTAAAATTTTAATATTTTTTCAAATTTTTTTAACATATTTTTTTTTCTCGCATTTTTTTTTGGCGCATATTTTCAGGCAGGGAAGGGAGGGAGGCCATGAGACACAGCACAGCCAGGTGACAGCATCTGAATATTTGGAGGATATAAACTTTTATTCTCCAATCATTCGGTGCTGTCACTGAGGGGAGGAGGTGGAGCACGGCACCAGAGGCGGAGCACAGCTGCAGCAGACCGTTGTAGATGTGTGGAGCCAGGTGAGGAGCCCTGCTTTTGCCCAGGCCAGAGACAGACACAGTGACTGACACTAGTGTCAGTGGCAGTGCCACTCAGCGTGTGGGGGGTGGGTGAGGATTGCCGATAGTGAGTGAGACGTCTTCTTGAGTGGGGAGACGGGGAGTCAGCCATGCAGGGGACTGGGGGCATAATTTTATTGCAGGGGGCTGGGGGCATAATTTTATGGCAGGGGGCTGGGGTATAATTTTATTGCAGGGGGACTGGGCTTCATTTTATTGCAGGGGGGCTTCATTGTATTGCTGGGGGCAATTGAAGGGGGACTGGGGATTCATTTTATTGTTGGCGGGCATGGGACATCATTTTATTGCTGGGGGCATCATATTTTTGTTGGGGACATAATTTTATTGCAGGGGAGATGGGACATGATTTTATTGCTGGGGGCATAATTTTTTTGCAGGGGGGCCTGGGGGCATATTTTTATTGCAGGGGGGCTGGGCATCATTTTATTGCAGGGGGGCTTCATTTTGTTGCTGTGGGCATCATTTATTGCAGTGGGGCTGGGGCATTATTTATTGCAGGGGTGCTGGGGGCATCATATTTTTGTTGGGGGCATCATTTTATTGCAGGGGCTGGGGGCATCATTTTATTGCAGGGGAGCTGGGGCATCATTTTATTGCAGGGGGGCTGGAGGCATCATTTTATTGCTGAGGCATCATTTTATTGCAGGGGGACTGGGGGCATCATTTTATTGCAGGGGGCTGGGGGCTTCATTTTATTGCAGGGGGACTGGGGGCATCATTTTATTGCAGTGGGGCTGGGGGCACTATTTTATTGCAGTGGGGCTGGGGCATCATTTTATTGCAGTGGGACTGGGGGCTTCATTTTATTGCAGTGGGGCTGGGGTCATCATTATATTGCAGCAATGCCTCCATATTGCTAAGCAACCGATGCATCGGGCAGTAATGGTGCCGATCGTTGGTGGCGTGGGAGGAATAGAAGTGAGGCAGGTGGGCGGCCCATCGCTGGAGGAAGCGGGAGGGGGTGTGAGAGGGCGGGAGAGGGGCAGGAGGCAGGTGGGACCGCTTATACTACGGACAAAGTTTAAAGTGGGAAGGAGGGAGAGTGGGATAATAGGTAGTAGGAAAATGATCTGGAAGGGATTTGGGTGGTAGGAGAATGAGGGGGGCAACTACGGAAGAAATGTTTATTTAGAGATAATAAAAAAATATAGGAATCTGGGTACTGGCAGACAGCTGCAAGTACCTAACATGACGGCTAATAGGTAGTGGGGGGAAGGTTAGAGAGCTATTTGGGGGGTCAGGGAGGTTGGGTGGTAAGGGGGGATACTACCCTGCAGAATATAAAAAAACAAAAAATATTTCAAATAGGAAAATAAAAACTTTTATTTTTATACTGGCAGACTTTCTGCCAGTACTTAAGATGGCGGTGACAATTGTTAGGTGGGGGCGGGAAGAGAGCAGTTTGAGAGGGGTCAGGGAGGGATTTGGGGGTGGGATGTGTTAGGTAGGAGGCTGATCCATACACTAAAGCTAAAATTAACCCTACAAGCTACCTAATTAACCCCTTCACTGCTGGGCATAATACAAGTGTGGTGTGCAGCAGCATTTAGCAGTCTTCTAACTACCAAAAAGCAATGCCAAGGCCATATATGTCTGCTATTTCTGAACAAAGGGGATCCCAGAGAAGCATTTACAACCATTTGTGCCATAATTGCACAAGCTGTTTGTAAATAATTTGAGTGAGAAACCTAACGTTTGTGAAAAAGTTAACGATTTTTTAAATTTCATCGCTTTGGCAGTAAAACGGTGGCATGAAATATACCAAAATGGGCCTAGATCAATACTGTGGGTTTTCTACTAAAAAAAAATATAAACATGTGAAGGGTTATTCAGGGATTCCTGACAGATATCAGTGTTACATGGTTTGGAAATAGCAAAGTGCTACTTGTACTCATTACCTTATAACTTGCAAAAAAAGCAAAGAACATGTAAACATTGGGTATTTCTAAACTCAGGACAAAATTTAGAAACTATTTAGCATGGGTGTTTTTTGGTGGTTGTAGATGTATAACAGATTTTGGGGGTCAAAGTTAGAAAAAGTGTGTAATTTTATAGTAAATTATAAGATATGATGAAAATAATGGTATCTTTAGAAAGTCCATTTAATGGTGACAAAAACGGTATATAATATGTGCGGGTACAGTAATGAGTATATAAACGGTATATAATATGTGTGGGTACAGTAATGAGTATATAAACGGTATATAATATGTGCGGGTACAGTAATGAGTATATAAACGGTATATAATATGTGTGGGTACAGTAATGAGTATATAAACGGTATATAATATGTGTGGGTACAGTAAATGAGTATATAAACGGTATATAATATGTGCGGGTACAATAATGAGTATATAAACGGTATATAATATGTGTGGGTACAGTAAATGAGTATATAAACGGTATATAATATGTGTGGGTACAGTAATGAGTATATAAACGGTATATAATATGTGTGGGTACAGTAATGAGTATATAAACGGTATATAATATGTGTGGGTACAGTAAATGAGTATATAAACGGTATATAATATGTGCGGGTACAGTAATGAGTATATAAACGGTATATAATATGTGTGGGTACAGTAAATGAGTATATAAACGGTATATAATATGTGCGGGTACAGTAATGAGTATATAAACGGTATATAATATGTGTGGGTACAGTAATGAGTATATAAACGGTATATAATATGTGCGGGTACAGTAATGAGTATATAAACGGTATATAATATGTGTGAGTACAGTAATGAGTATATAAACGGTATATAATATGTGTGGGTACAGTAATGAGTATATAAACGGTATATAATATGTGTGTGTACAGTAATGAGTATATAAACGGTATATAATATGTGTGGGTACAGTAAATGAGTATATAAACGGTATATAATATGTGTGGGTACAGTAATGAGTATATAAACTGTATATAATATGTGTGAGTACAGTAATGAGTATATAAACGGTATATAATATGTGTGAGTACAGTAAATGAGCATATAAACGGTATATAATATGTGTGTGTACAGTAAATAAGTATATAAACGGTATATAATATGTGTGACTACAGTAAATGAGTATATAAACGGTATATAATATGTGTGGGTACAGTAATGAGTATATAAATGGTATATAATATGTGTGGGTACAGTAATGAGTATATAAACAGTATATAATATGTGTGTGTACAGTAAATGAGTATATAAACAGTATATAATATGTGTGGGTACAGTAATGAGTATATAAACGGTATATAATATGTGTGGGTACAGTAATGAGCATATAAACGGTATATAATATGTGTGTGTACAGTAAATAAGTATATAAACGGTATATAATATGTGTGACTACAGTAAATGAGTATATAAACGGTATATAATATGTGTGGGTACAGTAATGAGTATATAAATGGTATATAATATGTGTGGGTACAGTAATGAGTATATAAACAGTATATAATATGTGTGTGTACAGTAAATGAGTATATAAACAGTATATAATATGTGTGGGTACAGTAATGAGTATATAAACGGTATATAATATGTGTGGGTACAGTAATGAGTATATAAACAGTATGTAATATGTGTGTGTACAGTAATGAGTATATAAACGGTATATAATATGTGTGAGTACAGTAAATGAGTATATAAACGGTATATAATATGTGTGGGTACAGTAAATGAGTATATAAACTGTATATAATATGTGTGGTACAGTAATGAGTATATAAACGGTATATAATATGTGTGGTACAGTAAATGAGTATATAAACGGTATATAATATGTGTGGGTACAGTAATGAGTATATAAACGGTATATAATATGTGTGAGTACAGTAAATGAGTATATAAACGGTATATAATATGTGTGGGTACAGTAAATGAGTATATAAACTGTATATAATATGTGTGAGTACAGTAATGAGTATATAAACAGTATATAATATGTGTGGGTACAGTAATGAGTATATAAACGGTATATAATATGTGTGTGTACAGAAATGAGTATATAAACGGTATATAATATGTGTGGGTACAGTAATGAGTATATAAATGGTATATAATATGTGTGAGTACAGTAATGAGTATATAAACGGTATATAATATGTGTGGGTACAGTAATGAGTATATAAACGGTATATAATATGTGTGGGTACAGTAAATGAGTATATAAACGGTATATAATATGTGTGGGTACAGTAATGAGTATATAAACGGTATATAATATGTGTGGGTACAGTAATGAGTATATAAACGGTATATAATATGTGTGTGTACAGAAATGAGTATATAAACAGTATATAATATGTGTGGGTACAGTAATGAGTATATAAAAGGTATATAATATGTGTGGGTACAGTAAATGAGTAAGAGGAACATTACAGCTAAACACAAACACCGCAGAAATGCAAAAATAGGGGTCCAGAAATGAGCGTAACTACAAATTTCTGGAGTCGCTAAGAAAAGTAAAGAAAATAACAAATCTCCCGTAAAAGTCTAACCTGCCTCCCAAAAATAAGCCCGACACGTAAAACCCCTATATCCGCAATCCCCCCTCTCATTACTAATATTAAATGTATTAACCCCTAAACCGCCATAGCCCATATAGCTTATTAAATGTATTAACCCCTAATCTGCCGCCGCCAACGTCGCCGCCACTATAATAAAGTTATTAACCCCTAAACCTAAGTCTAACCCTAACACCCCCTAACTTAAATATTATTTAAATAAATCTAAATAAAATTACTATTATTAACTAAATTATTCCTATTTAAAACTAAATACTTACCTGTAAAATAAACCCTAAGCTAGCTACAATATAACTAATAATTACATTATAGCTATTTTAGGATTTATTTTTATTTTACAGGCAAGTTTTTATTTACTTTAACTAGGTACAATAGCTATTAAATAGTTAATAACTACCTATTTAAAATAACTACAAATTTACCTGTAAAATAAATCCTAACCTAAGTTACAATTACACCTAACACTACACTATCATTAAATAAATTAATTAACTACAATTACCTAAAATTAAATACAATAAAATAAAATAAACTATAGTACAAAAAAAACAAACACTACATTACAGAAAATAAAAAAAAAATTACAAGAAGTTTAAACTAATTACACCTAATCTAAGCCCCCTAATAAAATAAAAAAGCCCTCCAAAATAATAAAATTCCCTACCCTATACTAAATTACAAATAGCCCTTAAAAGGGCTTTTTGCGGGGCATTGCCCCAAAGTAATCAGCTCTTTTACCTGTAAAAAAAGAGATACAACCCCCCCAACATTAAAACCCACCACCCACACACCCAACCTTACTCTAATACCCACCCAATCCCCCCTTAAAAACCCTAACACTACCCCATTGAAGATCACCCTACCTTGAGAAGTCTTCACCCAGCCGGGCAGAAGTCTTCATCCGATACGGGCACAAGTGGTCCTCCAGCCGGGCAGAAGTCTTCATCCGATCCGGGCAGAATATGTCCTCCAGCCGGGCAGAAGTCTTCATCCAAGCGGCATCTTCTATCTTCTTCCATCCGACGAGGAGTGGCTCCATCTTGAAGACATCCGACGCGGAACATCCTTCCTGACCGACGACTAACCGACGAATGAAGGTTCCTTTAAATGACGTCATCCAAGATGACGTCCCTTCAATTCCGATTGGCTGATAGAATTCAATCAGCCAATCAGAATTAAGGTAGGAAAAATCCTATTGGCTGATGCAATCAGCCAATAGGATTGACCTTGCATTCTATTGGCTGATTGGAACGTGTATGCATTTTGTGATTGGCTGATGGCTGTCACATGATACAGTTATATACACACTTTCTGAGGCACCAGATCCTACTGAGCATGCGCAAGATTCACAGGATTAACGTGTATGCATTTTGTGATTGGCTGATGGCTGTCACATGATACAGTTATAGACACACTTTCTGAGGCACCAGATCCTACTTAGCATGCGCAAGATTCACAGGATTAACGTGTATGCATTTTGTGATTGGCTGATGGCTGTCACATGATACAGTTATATACACTACAAGTGCGGCACAGTGGTCTTCAGATGAAAATCTCACCAAATTGTAAAACAATTTACAAAAAAGTACTTTTCAAATATTAAACGTGTGAAAATAAGCACTAAGCAATCATACCCTTACAAATAGCATGTAGGATGTGTAACAGGATGATTCGTATTACAGAAGGTTAATTTTACATATGTTAATATTAAGGGCCACATTACAAGTGGAGCGCTAATCATGATAATGTGTGCTGGTGTTTTCAGCAATGAAGCATTGTGCTCACAAGAGCGGCTTCATTGTCTTCTATGGGAGTATCGTTCTGATGCCGTCATATACGGCATCAGAACTCGCGCAGCGCAGGGGATAAGTAGCACAGCAATGGACAGCAGTGTTAAATAAATATGTATATGCTAATATAAATATATATTTATGTGTTAAAACACATACATTTCTATATACTGTATATAAGCATATACATATATATTTACTGTTAACACACCGTTCCCATAGACCGCAATGTAAAGGCACTTTTCATTGACGTTTTTTCTCTAACACCCCACTCCCGCCTTCTGTAGCCCCCCCAAAACTGCCTTATGCAGTTACTTTATTAAAAAATAAAAATGCCACCATTTTTCTTTTTTAATAAACTACACACCACTGTTTTTTGGGGGCATTTGGGGCACATTAATAAAATTAACCAGTGATCTGATATCTGGGTAATTGTATAAGCACTTATTGCTACTGCCAGCTCACGGTAGCAATTATAAGCCACTTGTAATGCCTAACTAATTATAAGCCACTTGTAAGGCCTAACTAATTATCAGCCACTTGTAATGCCTAACTAATTATCAGCCACTTGTAATGCCTAACTAATTATCAGCCACTTGTAATGCCTAACTAATTATCAGCCACTTGTAATGCCTAACTAATTATCAGCCACTTGTAATGCCTAACTAATTATCAGCCACTTGTAAGGCCTAACTAATTATCAGCCACTTGTAATGCCTAACTAATTATCAGCCACTTGTAATGCCTAACTAATTATCAGCCACTTGTAATGCCTAACTAATTATCAGCCACTTGTAATGCCTAACTAATTATCAGCCACTTGTAATGCCTAACTAATTATCAGCCACTTGTAATGCCTAACTAATTATCAGCCACTTGTAATGCCTAACTAATTATCAGCCACTTGTAATGCCTAACTAATTATCAGCCACTTGTAATGCCTAACTAATTATCAGCCACTTGTAATGCCTAACTAATTATCGGGAACATTTGCCTGCTTGCGGGCACACAAAGATTTAACGCTAAATTTGTAACCCAGCCCTAAATAGTTTCCTTTACACACTTTATGAACACCCTGTGTAACACTACATAAAGAACGATTGTATTTGCCACTTTCTATCCCAATTACAAGAACTTAGCAAGTTAAAAAATAACTTTTGTTCTTAGCTCAGACCGGTTAGTGGCCGCATCCATTTGAGATTGTGACTACTTGAAAAACACACGGCAAATCTGCGGAAACCAAAACCTTGATATCAGGGACTGATATTGGAATGAGTTACATAGAATAACATAGGAACTGGTGAAGCTGGAGAGGCTGGAGAGATCTTTAGTGAATCAGTTACATAGAATAACATAGGAACTGGTGAAGCTGGAGAGAGCTTTAGTGAATCAGTTACATAGAATAACATAGGAACTGGTGAAGCTGGAGAGGCCGGAGGGAGCTTTAGTGAATCGGTTGCACAGAATAACATAGGAACTGGTGAAGCAGGAGAGGTTGGAGGGAGCTTTAGTGAATCAGTTACATAGAATAACATAGGAACTGGTGAAGCAGGAGAGGCCGGAGGGAGCTTTAGTGAATCAGTTACAAAGAATAACATAGGAACTGGTGAAGCTAGAGAGGCTGGAGGGAGCTTTAGTGAATCAGTTACATAGAATAACATAGGAACTGGTGAAGCTGGAGAGGCCGGAGGGAGCTTTAGTGAATCAGTTACATAGAATAACATAGGAACTGGTGAAGCTGGAGAGGCTGGAGGGAGCTTTAGTGAATCAGTTACATAGAATAAGATAGGAACTGGTGAAGCTGGAGAGACTGGAGGGAGCTTTAGTGAATCAGTTACATAGAATAACATAGGAACTGGTGAAGCTGGAGAGGCTGGAGGGAGCTTTAGTGAATCAGTTACATAGAATAACATAGGAACTGGTGAAGCTGGAGAGACTGGATGGAGCTTTAGTGAATCAGTTACATAGAATAACATAGTTACTGGAGAGGCTGGAGGGAGCTTTAGTGAACCAGTTACATAGAATAACATAGGAACTGGTGAAGCTGGAGGGGCTGGAGGGAGCTTTAGTGAATCAGTTGCATAGAATAACATAGGAACTGGTGAAGCTGGAGAGGCTTGAGGGAGCTTTAGTGAATTAGTTACATAGAATAACATAGGAACTGGTGAAGCTGAAGAGGCTGTAGGGAGCTTTAGTGAATCAGTTACATAGAATATCATAGGAACTGGTGAAGCTGGAAAGGCTGGAGGGAGCTTTAATGAATCAGTTACATAGAATAACATAGGAACTGGTGAAGCTGGAGAGGCTGGAGGGAGCTTTAGTGAATCAGTTACATAGAATAACATATGAACTGGTGAAGCTGGAGAGGCTGGAGAGAGCTTTAGTGAATTAGTTACATAGAATAACATAGGAACTGGTGAAGCTGGAGAGGCTGGAGGGAGCTTTAGTGAATTAGTTACATAGAATAACAATAGGAACTGGTGAAGCTGGAGAGGCTGGAGGGAGCTTTAGTGAATTAGTTACATAGAATAACATAGGAAGAGGACTTCCGGGCGGCGGCCATCTTACTGGTTGCACTGAGCTTCAGCTCCTGGGTTATCTATCACTTTTTTCCGGATTTTTATTGAAATATTGGTTAAAGGACAACTAAATTGGTGGAGAAGCTCGACTGAAGACACCCTGACCCAAAAGATAGGGTTTTGGACCGCGGTGTGGTTATTTAGCCCTCAGTACAGGACTTTTTACTCTGAGGCCTTCCCTTATCTATGAAGCCTCATCTGTCCTCAACATTGCTGCGCCACTGTTGCGCGGTCAGTACTTCATGAAGCAAGCTATTTTACAGTTTACCAGACACTAAGTAAGAAAGAGCAAGCTAAACGTATACAGACCCAGAATGGATTCTGGAGACGAATCCCTAATAGCTATCATTGCTGGACAATTAGCAGACCAACTTCAATGCATCTCTAACCATCTGGCTAGAGACTGGGGTAGTGTACATACTCCTAAATCTACACCAACTGCCTCAAAGCCGCCAGAAACTACGTTTACATCGGGTGAAGAAATAAGCCACAAACAAAACAGCTATCTAGAAGTAACAGCTGCTACACAGTCCGACTCCGGGCTCTGGAGTGAACACGGTGCTGTACTTGACATCAGAGATCATAACGAGAGCTTCAAAATCAGTATTCTACTCACCATGTCCCAAGAGCCTTCTACAGAGACTTGTAGGTCGGAAGTCGGCAACCTTGACTCCACTCTTCCTCCAGTGGTTCCCCAGAATCTTCTTCTCGGCAGTCTAGAGGAAGGTCGCGGTGCTATGGAGCCCCAACGCATACCACGGATCCCACCAATTGTGCTCTTGACTTCCTGGGCGCAGATGGAGAAAACCCTGCTGGTAACTGATTGTGACACGGGAGCACTCATCAACCCCAATGGAGTCAATTATACAGCAACTCTGCCTGACGACAGAGAACTGACCACCACTGAGCCCGCTCATGATCTGGAGAAGTTCTATGCCGTAATTTTTGCTGCCTTGGCACAAGAGAACTGGGACCCTGGTGGATCTGACAACGCACACAGATTTGCTACGGCTTCCGTGCTGGATCTGGACCAAGAGTCGGGAATGCACTACAAGCAGAATCCGTTCGGTGCTACCGGTGTGGGGTAGGGTGTACTGTTATGCCCAAAATTTGCACCATTGTAGCAGTTGGGAGGTTTGTGTGAACTCTTTGACTCACCTCCCCAGGTTCGGTGCTGGGTAAATGTGGCGATGGTATAACAGTCATTAGGTAACTAACTATTAACTATGCCACTTTAACGGCTTTGGCTGTACACCTATGTGGATCTGCCGATCTGGATTTACCTATGTACAGTTGTAGTCACAATGAGTGTCTCTTTTCTTGTTAAAAAAAAAAACGTGTGCTACATTCACGAGGGGTCATCGCTTTTCAGAACCTACTTAGTATGACTTGTTAGCAGTGGACCGCCTCTTCAGATTTTAGGCATTAAATAAGACATTACCTACAGTTGTACCTATATGACATGATATGATCTTCGTTTCTGCCTTGTTATATTGTTAATGTGTTTAACCAAGTGTAGACTGCAGGACCATATAATTCACTTCATCTGATATGTCCATAGGATTGTTATTCTAATGATATATATTAGAACTGCTGCTTGTTACCATTGGAGTCACTACAGAGCTAAACCTGGTATACTTGGTCACACATTGAACTTTTAGACCCAAATGATGGTAGCAGAGCCTGAGGTTTTAGGGACACTAACTGCTCATACTTGTTGAATTTTAATTTTATTAATTGTTGTTTGCAAGTGTGGTCATATGCTCTTTATCCATATGGCATCTCCCTGTGTCTTATATCTAAGCTGGTTAGTTGATAGTATATATGCAGTTATAACCTCTCTTGTGGTAACCTAACAATGTTAGAGACAGCTTAATTTCTCAGCCCCATTATATAAGAGAATGCCATTAGGGTAAACATATTCTTAATCCAGTGTCCCCTAATTTAGAATAGTCTCAGACCCTACATAACATCAAACATTGTATCCTTTAATCTAGTAACCACAGGTTTTCTTGCTCATCCTATACACTGCTCTGAGTTTATATGATCTCCTCCTTTTGTTTAGAGACTATGCCATTACATTTTATACATAGCAATCTCTTGAACTTTCCCTTCATAGTGTTAATGGGTGGATGTTCTAGCTATCTGTACTATTTATTTTCTATGTGTAGAATAAAAGAGCTAAAGGAGGGGGGGGGGAATAAATTAAGAGATTTTTCATATGAGATCCATAAGTGGTCTCCTTATCTCCTTCCTAAACCACATTTTTAGATTGAGGTCCAAAAGTGGCCTCATGATTATCTAAGACGGTATACACTTTGTTAGGCATGTCTCATATGTAATGTACCTTGGTTGCGTATTATTGAATTTTGTAAACCGTTTGACTCACTAAGGTGATTTATCTGTATGCCTTTAAACCTCAATAAAAAAAAAATAAAAAAAAAAATAATAAAAAAAAAAATGATAAAATCCTCTAAAATATCAATTGATCCCGACCAAATTAAAATGATATCGTCTATAAATCTGCCCCAATAGACGATATATGGAAGGAAAGGATTATTCTCCCAAATTTGAGTTTCCTCCCATGCCCCTATGTAAAGATTCGCGTAACTGGGGGCAAAGTGGGTACCCATAGCCGTACCGCTTGTTTGTAAAAAGAACTGGTCATTAAACATAAAATAGTTTTTTTCTAAAATAAATTTTATTGACTCAATTAAAAATATTTGTTTTTCGGGTTCAAAAAAAATAAAAATAAAAAAGAATAACATAGGAGCTGGTGAAGCTGGAGAGACTGGAGGGAGCTTTAGTGAATCAGTTACATAGAATAACATAGGAACTGGTGAAGCTGGAGAGGCTGGAGGGAGCTTTAGTGAATCAGTTACATAAAATAACATAGGAACTGGTGAAGCTGGAGAGGCTGGAGAGAGCTTTAGTGAATCAGTTACATAGAATAACATAGGAACTGGTGAAGCTGGAGAGGCCGGAGGGAGGTTTAGTGAATCAGTTACATAGAATAACATAGGAACTGGTGACGCTGGAGAGGCTGGAGGGGGCTTTAGTGAATCAGTTACATAGAATAACATAGGAACTAGTGAAGCTGGAGAGGCTGGAGAGATCTTTAGTGAATCAGTTACATAGAATAACATAGGAACTGGTGAAGCTGGAGAGGCTGGAGAGAGCTTTAGTGAATCAGTTACATAGAATAACATAGGAACTGGTGAAGCTGGAGAGGCCGGAGGGAGCTTTAGTGAATCGGTTGCACAGAATAACATAGGAACTGGTGAAGCAGGAGAGGTTGGAGGGAGCTTTAGTGAATCAGTTACATAGAATAACATAGGAACTGGTGAAGCAGGAGAGGCCGGAGGGAGCTTTAGTGAATCAGTTACAAAGAATAACATAGGAACTGGTGAAGCTAGAGAGGCTGGAGGGAGCTTTAGTGAATCAGTTACATAGAATAACATAGGAACTGGTGAAGCTGGAGAGGCCGGAGGGAGATTTAGTGAATCAGTTACATAGAATAACATAGGAACTGGTGAAGCTGGAGAGGCTGGAGGGAGCTTTAGTGAATCAGTTACATAGAATAACATAGGAACTGGTGAAGCTGGAGAGACTGGAGGGAGCTTTAGTGAATCAGTTACATAGAATAACATAGGAACTGGTGAAGCTGGAGAGGCTGGAGGGAGCTTTAGTGAATCAGTTACATAGAATAACATAGGAACTGGTGAAGCTGGAGAGACTGGATGGAGCTTTAGTGAATCAGTTACATAGAATAACATAGTTACTGGAGAGGCTGGAGGGAGCTTTAGTGAACCAGTTACATAGAATAACATAGGAACTGGTGAAGCTGGAGGGGCTGGAGGGAGCTTTAGTGAATCAGTTGCATAGAATAACATAGGAACTGGTGAAGCTGGAGAGGCTGGAGGGAGCTTTAGTGAATTAGTTACATAGAATAACATAGGAACTGGTGAAGCTGAAGAGGCTGTAGGGAGCTTTAGTGAATCAGTTACATAGAATATCATAGGAACTGGTGAAGCTGGAGAGGCTGGAGGGAGCTTTAATGAATCAGTTACATAGAATAACATAGGAACTGGTGAAGCTGGAGAGGCTGGAGGGAGCTTTAGTGAATCAGTTACATAGAATAACATATGAACTGGTGAAGCTGGAGAGGCTGGAGAGAGCTTTAGTGAATTAGTTACATAGAATAACATAGGAACTGGTGAAGCTGGAGAGGCTGGAGGGAGCTTTAGTGAATTAGTTACATAGAATAACAATAGGAACTGGTGAAGCTGGAGAGGCTGGAGGGAGCTTTAGTGAATTAGTTACATAGAATAACATAGGAAGAGGACTTCCGGGCGGCGGCCATCTTACTGGTTGCACTGAGCTTCAGCTCCTGGGTTATCTATCACTTTTTTCCGGATTTTTATTGAAATATTGGTTAAAGGACAACTAAATTGGTGGAGAAGCTCGACTGAAGACACCCTGACCCAAAAGATAGGGTTTTGGACCGCGGTGTGGTTATTTAGCCCTCAGTACAGGACTTTTTACTCTGAGGCCTTCCCTTATCTATGAAGCCTCATCTGTCCTCAACATTGCTGCGCCACTGTTGCGCGGTCAGTACTTCATGAAGCAAGCTATTTTACAGTTTACCAGACACTAAGTAAGAAAGAGCAAGCTAAACGTATACAGACCCAGAATGGATTCTGGAGACGAATCCCTAATAGCTATCATTGCTGGACTATTAGCAGACCAACTTCAATGCATCTCTAACCATCTGGCTAGAGACTGGGGTAGTGTACATACTCCTAAATCTACACCAACTGCCTCAAAGCCGCCAGAAACTACGTTTACATCGGGTGAAGAAATAAGCCACGAACAAAACAGCTATCTAGAAGTAACAGCTGCTACACAGTCCGACTCCGGGCTCTGGAGTGAACACGGTGCTGTACTTGACATCAGAGATCATAACGAGCGCTTCAAAATCAGTATTCTACTCACCATGTCCCAAGAGCCTTCTACAGAGACTTGTAGGTCGGAAGTTGGCAACCTTGACTCCACTCTTCCTCCAGTGGTTCCCCAGAATCTTCTTCTCGGCAGTCTAGAGGAAGGTCGCGGTGCTATGGAGCCCCAACGCATACCACGGATCCCACCAATTGTGCTCTTGACTTCCTGGGCGCAGATGGAGAAAACCCTGCTGGTAACTGATTGTGACACGGGAGCACTCATCAACCCCAATGGAGCCAATTATACAGCAACTCTGCCTGACGACAGAGAACTGACCACCACTGAGCCCGCTCATGATCTGGAGAAGTTCTATGCCGTAATTTTTGCTGCCTTGGCACAAGAGAACTGGGACCCTGGTGGATCTGACAACGCACACAGATTTGCTACGGCTTCCGTGCTGGATCTGGACCAAGAGTCGGGAATGCACTACAAGCAGAATCCGTTCGGTGCTACCGGTGTGGGGTAGGGTGTACTGTTATGCCCAAAATTTGCACCATTGTAGCAGTTGGGAGGTTTGTGTGAACTCTTTGACTCACCTCCCCAGGTTCGGTGCTGGGTAAATGTGGCGATGGTATAACAGTCATTAGGTAACTAACTATTAACTATGCCACTTTAACGGCTTTGGCTGTACACCTATGTGGATCTGCCGATCTGGATTTACCTATGTACAGTTGTAGTCACAATGAGTGTCTCTTTTCTTGTTAAAAAAAAAAACGTGTGCTACATTCACGAGGGGTCATCGCTTTTCAGAACCTACTTAGTATGACTTGTTAGCAGTGGACCGCCTCTTCAGATTTTAGGCATTAAATAAGACATTACCTACAGTTGTACCTATATGACATGATATGATCTTCGTTTCTGCCTTGTTATATTGTTAATGTGTTTAACCAAGTGTAGACTGCAGGACCATATAATTCACTTCATCTGATATGTCCATAGGATTGTTATTCTAATGATATATATTAGAACTGCTGCTTGTTACCATTGGAGTCACTACAGAGCTAAACCTGGTATACTTGGTCACACATTGAACTTTTAGACCCAAATGATGGTAGCAGAGCCTGAGGTTTTAGGGACACTAACTGCTCATACTTGTTGAATTTTAATTTTATTAATTGTTGTTTGCAAGTGTGGTCATATGCTCTTTATCCATATGGCATCTCCCTGTGTCTTATATCTAAGCTGGTTAGTTGATAGTATATATGCAGTTATAACCTCTCTTGTGGTAACCTAACAATGTTAGAGACAGCTTAATTTCTCAGCCCCATTATATAAGAGAATGCCATTAGGGTAAACATATTCTTAATCCAGTGTCCCCTAATTTAGAATAGTCTCAGACCCTACATAACATCAAACATTGTATCCTTTAATCTAGTAACCACAGCTTTTCTTGCTCATCCTATACACTGCTCTGAGTTTATATGATCTCCTCCTTTTGTTTAGAGACTATGCCATTACATTTTATACATAGCAATCTCTTGAACTTTCCCTTCATAGTGTTAATGGGTGGATGTTCTAGCTATCTGTACTATTTATTTTCTATGTGTAGAATAAAAGAGCTAGAGGAGGGGGGGGGGGAATAAATTAAGAGATTTTTCATATGAGATCCATAAGTGGTCTCCTTATCTCCTTCCTAAACCACATTTTTAGATTGAGGTCCAAAAGTGGCCTCATGATTATCTAAGACGGTATACACTTTGTTAGGCATGTCTCATATGTAATGTACCTTGGTTGCGTATTATTGAATTTTGTAAACCGTTTGACTCACTAAGGTGATTTATCTGTATGCCTTTAAACCTCAATAAAAAAAAAATAAAAAAAAAAATAATAAAAAAAAAATGATAAAATCCTCTAAAATATCAATTGATCCCGACCAAATTAAAATGATATCGTCTATAAATCTGCCCCAATAGACGATATATGGAAGGAAAGGATTATTCTCCCAAATTTGAGTTTCCTCCCATGCCCCTATGTAAAGATTCGCGTAACTGGGGGCAAAGTGGGTACCCATAGCCGTACCGCTTGTTTGTAAAAAGAACTGGTCATTAAACATAAAATAGTTTTTTTCTAAAATAAATTTTATTGACTCAATTAAAAATATTTGTTTTTCGGGTTAAAAAAAAAATAAAAATAAAAAAGAATAACATAGGAGCTGGTGAAGCTGGAGAGACTGGAGGGAGCTTTAGTGAATCAGTTACATAGAATAACATAGGAACTGGTGAAGCTGGAGAGGCTGGAGGGAGCTTTAGTGAATCAGTTACATAGAATAACATAGGAACTGGTGAAGCTGGAGAGGCTGGAGAGAGCTTTAGTGAATCAGTTACATAGAATAACATAGGAACTGGTGAAGCTGGAGAGGCCGGAGGGAGGTTTAGTGAATCAGTTACATAGAATAACATAGGAACTGGTGACGCTGGAGAGGCTGGAGGGGGCTTTAGTGAATCAGTTACATAGAATAACATAGGAACTAGTGAAGCTGGAGAGGCTGGAGGAGCTTTAGTGAATCAGTTACATAGAATAACATAGGAACTGGTGAAGCTGGAGAGGCTGGAGGGAGCTTTAGTGAATCAGTTACATAGAATAACATAGGAACTGGTGAAGCTGGAGAGGCTGGAGGAGCTTTAGTGAATTAGTTACATAGAATAACATAGGAACTGGAGAGGCTGGAGGGAGCTTTAGTGAATCAGTTACAAAGAATAACATAGGAACTGGTGAAGCTGGAGAGGCTGGAGGGAGCTTTAGTGAAACAGTTACATAGAATAACATAGGAACTCGTCAAGCTGGAGAGGCTGGAGGGAGCTTTAGTGAATCAGTTACATAGAATAACATAGGAGCTGGTGAAGCTGGAGAGGCTGGAGTGAGCTTTAGTGAATCAGTTACATAGAATAACAGAGAAACTGGTGAAGCTGGAGAGGCTGGAGGGAGCTTTAGTGAATCAGCTACATAGAATAACAGTAACTGATGAAGCTGGAGAGGCTGGAGGGAGCTTTAGTGAATTAGTTACATAGAATAACATAGGAACTGGTGAAACTGGAGAGGCTGGAGGGAGCTTTAGTGAATCATTTACATAGAATAACATAGGAACTGGTGAAGCTGGAGAGGCTGGAGGGTGCTTTAATGAATCAGTTACATAGAATAACATAGGAACTGGTTAAGCTGGAGAGGCTGGAGGGAGCTTTAGTGAATCAGTTACATAGAATAACATAGGAACTGGTGAAGCTGGAGAGGCTGGAGAGAGCTTTAGTGAATCAGTTACATAAAATAACATAGGAACTGGTGAAGCTGGAGAGGCTGGAGGGAGCTTTAGTGAATCAGTTACATAGAGTAACATAGGAGCTGGTGAAGCTGGAGAGGCTGGATGGAGCTTTAGTGAATCAGTTACATAGAATAACATAGGAACTGGTGAGGCTGGAGGGAGCTTTAGTGAATCAGTTACATAGAATAACATAGGAACTGATGAAGCTGGAGAGGCTGGAGAGAGCTTTAGTGAATCAGTTACATAGAATAACATAGGAACTGGTGAATCTGGAGAGGCTGGAGGGAGCGTTAGTGAATCAGTTACATAGAATAACATAGGAACTGGTGAAGCTGGAGAGGCTGGAGGGAGCTTTAGTGAATCAGTTACATAGAATAACATAGGAACTGATGAAGCTGGAGAGGCTGGAAGGAGCTTTAGTGAATCAGTTACATTGAATAACATAGGAACTGGTAAAGCTGGAGAGGCTGGAGAGAGCTTTAGTGAATTAGTTACATAGAATAACATAGGAACTGGTGAAGCTGGAGAGGCTGAGGGGAGCTTTAGTGAATCAGTTACATAGAATAACATAGGAACTGGTGAGGCTGGAGAGGCTGGAGGGAGATTTAGTGAATCAGTTACATAGAATAACATAGGAACTGGTGAAGCTGGAAAAGCGGGAGGGAGCTTTAGTGAAACAGTTACATAGAATAACATAGTAACAGATGAAGATGGAGAGGCTGGAGGGAGCTTTAGTGAATTAGTTACATAGAATAACATAGTAACAGATGAAGATGGAGAGGCTGGAGGGAGCTTTAGTGAATTAGTTACATAGAATAACATAGGAACTGGTGAAGCTGGAGAGGCAGGAGGGAGCTTTAATGAATCAGTTACATAGAATAACATAGGAACTGGTGAACCTGGAGAGGCTGGAGGGAGCTTTAGTGAATCAGTTACATAGAATAACATAGGAACTGGTGAAGCGGGAGAGGCTGGAGGGAGCTTTAGTGAATAAGTTATATAGAATTCCCTAATAGCTGGTGAAGCTGGAGAGGCTGGAGGGAGCTTTAGGGAATCGGTTACATAAAATAACATAGGAACTGGTGTAGCTGGAGAGGCTGGAGAGAGCTTTAGTGAATCAGTTACATAGAATAACATAGGGACTGGTGAAGCTGGAGAGGCTGGAGGGAGCTTTAGTGAATCAGTTACATAGAATAACATAGGAACTGGTGAGGCTGGAGGGAGCTTTAGTGAATCAATTACATAGAATAACATAGGAACTGGTGAGGCTGGAGGGAGCTTTAGTGAATCAGTTACATAGAATAACATTGGAACTGGTGCAGCTGGAGAGGTTGGAGGGAGCTTTAGTGAACCAGTTACATAGAATAACATAGGAATTGGTGAAGCTGGAGAGGCTGGAGGGAGCTTTAGTGAATCAGTTACATAGAATAACATAGGAACTGGTGAAGCTGGAGAGGCTGGAGGGAGCTTTAGTGAATCAGTTACATAGAATAACATAGGAACTGGTGAGGCTGGAGGGAGCTTTAGTGAATCAGTTACATAGAATTCCATAGGAACTGGTGAAGAGGGAAGGGCTGGAGGGAGCTTTAGTGAATCAGTTACATAGAATAGCATAGGAACTGGTGAAGCTGGAGAGGCTGGAGAGAACTTTAGTGAATAAGTTACATAGAATAGCATAGAAACTGGTGAAGATGGAGAGGCTTGAGGGAGCTTTTGTGAATCAGTTACATAGAATAACATAGGAACTGGTGAAGCTGGAGAGGCTGGAGGGAGCATTAGTGAATCAGTTACATAGAATAACATAGGAACTGGTGAAGCTGGTGAGGCTGGAGGGAGCTTTAGTGAATCAGTTACATAGAATAACATAGGAACTGGTGAAGCTGGTGAGGCTGGAGGGAGCTTTAGTGAATCAGTTACATAGAATAACATAGGAACGGGGGCGGAGCTAGCCAGCCTAGGAGATGGCTGCTGTGTGACTGAGCTCCTGGTCCCTTGCTAAGTGAGAACGTAATTGGCGATAGCCACCTTGCACTACTGGGCTATAAACCCTTAAGATGTGTCCCGCTTATCTTGGACTTTGATTTGTAGCCCTTACTTTGCCCACCACAAAGGTTTAACCTGCATAGCCGACGCTCCAAGCACACACAGGCCCAATGTGTAACGGGCCTCATCGGAAGATAACCGCACAGCTCTAGCTGCCTAAGACAACAAGAATGTGAGGCTTCATATAAGGACAGCTCCGGTAAGATCACTGAACACACACAACACCTACCCTTTTACAACCGGAGGCTTATACAGAGCAACAGCAGTTCCGTAACAGGCCGCATCCTGCGCTAGAGTTTGTTGCACACTTTCAACAACAAGTTTAGATACGACCTTCCCCCAACAGCACAAATACATTAAAGAGCGAAAAGGAAAATCCAGTAAAGCACCCTCTAAAAAGGGGATATCTAAAACCAGTAGCTAAGAAGCTTAAGCAGAAAGTCCACAATAAAGGTAAATAGTAGGAACACTACAAATACCGCATTATATGTGCAATCGCAAGGGAACTTGGGACTGTTTGCCACATACTCCCTATTCAAACATCTATGTGAATATAAGCTTGTACCACTAATCTCTGTTGAATAGGAGTATTACTCTCAGCCTTATGTAACCGTAGCTGTTATCTCTATTGCCTTCATCTGCTGCACACAATAGCTAAGAATAAAGGATTCCCTTATACCATAACAGTTATATCTAACATCTTTTAAAGCTACAGTGCCCGCAGCTAGACTATACCACGCTAAATATTCTAGCTATGTCTCCAAAAAAAATCAGCAAATCTGGCAAAACCACTAAGCATCTGAAAGCGACTACTCATTCAGTAAATAACTACTTCAAAGCATTAGAATCCAAAACAACTGCTCCCATGGAGGAATCCCTTCCAGAACAAAGATCAAATCAAAGCTCATCTGATTCTGAAAGTGACCAGGTTCCAGATAACATCACAATACCCTCAGCTCTGTTCAGATCAATTCCATCAAAGAAGGATTTTTCTTCCCTGGTAGCTGAGGTCAAGCAATGCATTAAAGAAGAAATATCAGAGCTCAAAAAGGACATATCAGATATAGGTAATAGAGTTGAGTCACTTGAAAATATACAGGATTCACAGGCGGAGGCTATCTCTGAACTCCAACATACCATACATAAACAAGACACCACCATTAATGAGCTTGAAGATAAGATAGATGATGTCGAAAATCGCAGTAGACGTCATAATATTAGGCTGCGGGGAATTCCTGAATCTGTTTCACCATCTGACATCGAACAATATCTCCAGGACCTTTTCAGTACACTTAAAAAAGAGGACAACCCCTCAAAAATCAGCCTGGACAGAGCACACAGGGCATTGCGCCCCAAGCCACTAGCTGGGCAACCACCAAGAGACGTTATAACCCGCATCACGAATTTTCAAGAAAAAGAGGAGCTGATGAGGTTAGCCAGAGAGCAGCAACCTATTAAATATGAAAATGCTGAAATCCAAATGTTTGCAGACCTATCACAAAGGACCCTCACAAAAAGGAGGGAGCTCAAACCACTTACAATGCTACTGAGGAAATTTAACATCCCATATAGGTGGGGCTTCCCCTTTCACCTACAGGTCCTCTGGAAGGGGAGACGCTTCACCTGCTCTTCCATTAAAGACATCCCAAACATCTGTAAAGACCTGGACATTCCAAGGCCTCAAATGGATGACACCTCCTCACCTCAAGAAGATGGCACTAACCCAAGGAAAGCACCACCACTACCTCAGCGGGGAGAATGGAGACAGGCATCCCAGAGAAGAACACGTAAATCCCCACATTCAGATTCACCATCACTTGGGGACAAGGGGTGATGAAACCCCGGCTTTCGTTTGGACATATCCTTGCCTGATCACAACTCTTAAGAGGAAGTAATTGGCCTGAAAAAGGTCCTGGTAAACCTATATATTTTGTGTCTTAAGGCTCCTGGAGCTGCTAACATAGTCTATTTAAGGTTAAGGTTAAACTGATAATTGTTTATTGTTATCTGATGTTGACTTTTAATATTATTGTTCTCACTTGGTTGGGAGTATGTCTCCCTATTGATAGAGATATGTTGTTTACACTACTGTCTCTAACTACTGTGTTCTATTCTTTCTCCCTTTTATATCTATTCCCTCCCCTCTTTCTTTCTCTATATTCCCCTTTTCTCTCTTATAAGCTCAAACTGTCATTTTTGAATGCCTCAGAATGTTACGTATATCAATACATATCAGGTTCACCAACACTCAAGAATTTAATGGATAGCCGCTCACGACAAAATTTAAACATTTTCACGCAAAATGCCAAAGGCCTAAATTGCCCCAATAAAAGAAGAATAGCTATCCTAGACTTGCAAAAAAGAGGAGGGCATATATTATTTCTACAGGAAACCCATTTTAAGGGGAAATGTATCCCAAAATATTTCTCCCCGCACTACCCTCAACATTTCCACAGCACTAATCCACACAAAAAAATCAATGGGGTCAGTATTTTAATTCACAAATCGATTCCTTTTACCAAGACACAAGTTATAGGCGATAAAGAAGGCAGGTGTTTATGTCTAAAAGGCCTCCTATACGGTAAGCCAATAACTCTAATCAATGTATACGCTCCAAACTCACACCAAGATAAATTCCTAACCTCTGTAGTTGACTTAGCCCTTAAAGATGCTAGGGGATCCCTAATAATATCAGGAGATTTAAACTTTCCCCTTGACCCTACAGTGGACTGTTCAAACCCTACTATTAGAGCCAAAACACCAAACCTGCATAAAATCTGGCAGAAACTGAAACTCCTCGGCTTACACGATACTTGGAGATACTTTAACCCCCATAAACTGGACTTCACTTTCTTTTCTCACCCCAACCGTAACTATTCTAGACTGGACTATATTCTAGTAGATCACCTAATCCTGTCACATACCACACACTCATCCATAAGCCATACAACATGGTCAGATCACTCCCTCGTTACCTGCACCATACACTGGCCAACAGCCCCTCTCAGGGATTTTCAATGGAGACTTAATGACTCCCTTCTATTGGATCCTGCTCAAAAAGAATTATTTACGGAACATATATCCTCTTACTTCTCCACAAATGCGACTCCAGATATTGCAGTGGGCACCCTCTGGGAAGCTCACAAGAGTACAATAAGAGGTGAGTTTATTAAAACTGCTGCCCAAATTAAAAGGAAAAGTCGAGAAGAGATCAATCTCTTAGCCACAGAAATTGCAGATTTAGATTTTAAACACAAATCTAACCCCGATGATAATTCCACTCTAGAACAGCTCATTTCTAAACGAGAAAAACTCAATTCTAAGTTACATATTAAATCACAAAAACAACTTCTACATCTACAACAAAACTTTTACCGAGAAGGAAACAAATCTGGCAAACTCCTAGCCAGAGCATTAAAACAACAACAACAAAAAACCTATATCCACACCATTAAATCGTCAGATAATAAACAGTTAGAAGACACCAAATCCATAGCCAGAGAATTCAAAAAATTCTATCACAAATTATATAACCTTTTCCCTCACAGAGACCCCCAAAACCATATATTATGTTGTAATAAATACTTAGATAATCTACCCATTCCCAAACTAAACGACGATCAACGTAAACACTTAGACCATCCCATCCAGACATCAGAAGTATTAGAAGCTATAAAACAATTAAAACAAAACAAAGCCCCGGGACCCGATGGTTTTACGGGCTTATATTACAAAACTTTTGCTCCGCTCCTAATCCCACATCTAACAAACTTGTTTAATTCCATAACAGAAGAATCACCTTTCCCTGACACCATGATGCAGGCCAATATCTCGGTTATAGCTAAACCTGGCAAACCCCCAAACACCCCGGCGAATTTTAGGCCAATATCTCTGTTGAACATAGACCTCAAACTCTACGCAAAGATATTGGCCTCCCGCCTCAACCAAATTCTACCATCCATTATACACCAGGACCAAGTGGGTTTTATACCCCATAGAGAAGCAAAAGACAACACTGTCAAAGTTCTTAACCTACTGGAATACACTACTCAGACCAAGACACCGACTGTTTTTTTATCCACAGACGCTGAAAAAGCTTTTGACCGACTGGACTGGACATACTTACTTTCGACCCTACAACACTTCCATATCCCAGATTCTTTTATCCGAAAGATTCTTGCACTTTACTCAAACCCCACAGCACAGGTCAGGATCAATGGCACTCTTTCAGAGCCCTTTGAGATCCGCAATGGCTCTAGACAGGGGTGTCCCCTATCACCGCTTCTTTTCGTTCTTTCCCTTGAACCTCTGGCTATCAAAATACGTTTAAACAATCAAATCCAAGGAATAACTATCGCTAACCAAACACATAAATTGGCTGTCTTTGCAGACGATATCCTTTTGACTCTTACAGACCCCATAATATCTCTACAACAAGTGATCCCTGAAATAACACAATTTGGGTCAATTTCAAACTTCCTAGTTAACATGACTAAATCAGAATATCTACCCCTAAATTTAACAACTCACACTCTCAATATATTGAAATCAACATGCCCCTTTAAACAACAATCTAAGTTCCTAAAATACCTTGGTATTTGCATCACCCCAAAAATGACAGATCTATGTAGATATAACTATGGTAAGCTAATCACAGAACTCCAAACCCTTACATCCCAATGGCTCCCAAAAAACATATCTTGGCTAGGTAGAATACAAGCTACAAAAATGACCCTCCTACCAAAAATCCTATATATTCTTCAGACTGTTCCAATACCAGGTACGCAAAAAGATTTAGACACCATGCAACAAATTATAAACGACTATATCTGGAAACGTAGGCCCCCACGGATAAATAAAAACACGTTTTTTAAACCCCCTACTGAAGGGGGTCTGGGTGTTCCACATCTCAGATCCTATAAACTTGCCATATCCCTACAAAGAATACATGAATGGTATAAACTAGTTACATCTCCCCAGAAAAGTTGGGTGCAAATTGAGTCTGACCTAGCAACAACATGTAATTTACATTCTGTCTGCTGGAACCCAGCTTTTTTTAACAAACACTCCATCTCATCATCCTCACTTTCCAATGGGACTTGGTCTGATTGGAAACAAATCTGCAAAACGTCAAATAAAATATCATCCCGTTACTCACCCCTTACCACACTACTGCTTAACTCAGAGTTCAAGCCAGGTATCACACTGGATTGTAGCTCTAATGTAGACCCCCTGAAGCTCCTTCCTATCCATCTCCTAATAGACGAGGTGGGCAACATCAAAGACAAATCCCAATTGGACTTATTAGGACACCCATTCCTAACATCTTGGTTCCGTGTACACCAAATGAGACATTACATAATGTCACATAGGTTTAGAAGAGAGTTGACCCGTTCACTTACATCATATGAGCAAATATGTACTTCCCAAGTAGCAGTGAAGGGAGTAATTTCCAAAATATACAAACTAGCTGTACAACATCACTACCCAGATATTCCTTCCTATACCAAAAAATGGGATAATGAGCTTCATATTCAATCACCTGCAGGGTCCTGGAAAAATAGATTCTCCAATCTTATGCACTCAGGACACTCGGCCCAAGCTAAGGAAACAAATATTAAACTAATGATGAGGTGGTATCTTACCCCCGCCAGAATTAAATACATATATAAACACTCCTCAGGATCCTGCTGGAGGGGGTGCTCTCAAAGAGGTCACCTCTCTCATATTTGGTGGGATTGTGATAATATCAAAACTTACTGGATGTCTATTTTTACACATATTAACAAAATTTTAAACACCCAACTTATACCTAGTCCAGAGCTTATAATGCTGAGCCACCCCGCTGAAATTACCTGTAAAATAAGAAAGCATCTGTTCCACATATTACTCAACGCAGCTAACCAGCTAATACCGAGAAAATGGAAGTCAGCAGTCATTCCTACCATATCAGAATGGATAGCCTTGGTGGAAGAAAACCTTTTGCTAGAAAGATTTCACTACTTAAAACTGAACCAATTAGCACTCTACCATGACTTAATGTTTATATGGGAATCATACAAATTCAGTAGATAACACTAGTAACATTACTTGATGGCGCCACTACAGATTCTTGAGAGCATAAAATGACAACACCATTAAGCTATACCACCTTCTTTCTTTTCCCACTCTTTTCTCTTTTCTCATTCTATTTCTACTTATTATAAAGAGCATGAGACAAAATACCACGGATATATAATCTCAAATTGCATTCATGGCACTGAACTGATGAGAATTGAACTACGGATGCCTCCCCATTTTGAAAACTTGGGAACGTATAAACCGAATACACTTGGACTTAGATACTCTGTGACCCCAAGGTCCTTAGCAAAAATGTGCAGAGACTTGAAGCTAGGGGCATCCTGAAGAAAATTTTTTTTTATTTTGTATCAATGTGCATATCAATAATCTAATTGTATTACATCTCACTTGATCTCTGCCTTTATTGTTATTGTAATGTTGTAAAATTTAATAAAAACTAATATATAAAAAAAAAAAAAAAAGAAAAACCCCAGCAGAATATACAAATTAACTTAGTGAAATGTTAATAACACTGATAAATCTTTTTGATTTTATGTTATCTCTTTTTTTTTTGTTTTCTTATGAGCCCTGCGTGGCACAAGATATGTTTTTCTTTCTTTTCTCTGTTGTATGCATTGCTGGTTATAAATAAATAATAATAAAAAAAAAAAAAGAATAACATAGGAACTGGTGACGCTGGAGAGGCTGGAGGGAGCTTTAGTGAATCAGTTACATAGAATAACATAGGAACTGGTGAAGCTGGAGAGGCTGGAGGGAGCTTTAGTGAATCAGTTACATAGAATAACATAGGAACTGGTGAGGCTGGAGGGAGCTTTAGTGAATCAGTTACATAGAATAACAGGAACTGGTGAAGCTGGAGAGGCTGGAGGGAGCTTTAGTGAATCAGTTACATAGAATAACAGGAACTGGTGAAGCTGGAGAGGCTGGAGGGAGCTTTAGTGAATCAGTTACATAGAATTCCATAGGAACTGGTGAAGAGGGAAGGGCTGGAGGGAGATTTAGTGAATCAGTTACATAGAATATCATAGGAACTGGTGAAGCTGGAGAGGCTGGAGAGAGCTTTAGTGAATTAGTTACATAGAATAACATAGGAACTGGTGAAGCTGGAGAGGCTGGAGGGAGCTTTAGTGAATCAGTTACATAGAATAACATAGGAACTGGTGAAGCTGGAGAGGCTGGAGGGAGCTTTAGTGAATCAGTTACATAGAATAACATAGGAACTGGTGAAGCAGGAGAGGCTGGAGGGAGCTTTAGTGAATCAGTTACATAGAATAACATAGGAACTGGTGAAGTTGGAGAGGCTGGAAGGAGCTTTAGTGAATCAGTTACATAGAATAACATAGGAACTGGTGAAGCTGGAGAGGCTTGAGGGAGCTTTAGTGAATCAGTTACATAGAATAACATAGGAACTGGTGAAGCTGGAGAGGCTGGAGGGAGCTTTAGTGAATCAGTTACATAGATTAACATAGGAACTGGTGAGGCTGGAGAGGCTGGAGGGAGATTTAGTGAATCAGTTACATAGAATAACATAGGAACTGGTGAGGCTGGAGAGGCTGGAGGGAGCTTTAGTGAAACAGTTACATAGAATAACATAGTAACAGATGAAGATGGAGAGGCTGGAGGGAGCTTTAGTGAATTAGTTACATAGAATAACATAGTAACAGATGAAGATGGAGAGGCTGGAGGGAGCTTTAGTGAATCAGTTACATAGAATAACATAGGAACTGGTGAAGCTGGAGAGGCAGGAGGGAGCTTTAATGAATCAGTTACATAGAATAACATAGGAACTGGTGAACCTGGAGAGGCTGGAGGGAGCTTTAGTGAATCAGTTACATAGAATAACATAGGAACTGGTGAAGCGGGAGAGGCTGGAGGGAGCTTTAGTGAATAAGTTATATAGAATTCCCTAATAGCTGGTGAAGCTGGAGAGGCTGGAGGGAGCTTTAGGGAATCGGTTACATAAAATAACATAGGAACTGGTGTAGCTGGAGAGGCTGGAGAGAGAGTTAGTGAATCAGTTACATAGAATAACATAGGGACTGGTGAAGCTGGAGAGGCTGGAGGGAGCTTTAGTGAATCAGTTACATAGAATAACATAGGAACTGGTGAGGCTGGAGGGAGCTTTAGTGAATCAATTACATAGAATAACATAGGAAATGGTGAGGCTGAAGGGAGCTTTAGTGAATCAGTTACATAGAATAACATAGGAACTGGTGCAGCTGGAGAGGTTGGAGGGAGCTTTAGTGAACCAGTTACATAGAATAACATAGGAATTGGTGAAGCTGGAGAGGCTGGAGGGAGCTTTAGTGAATCAGTTACATAGAATAACATAGGAACTGGTGAAGCTGGAGAGGCTGGAGGGAGCTTTAGTGAATCAGTTACATAGAATAACATAGGAACTGGTGAGGCTGGAGGGAGCTTTAGTGAATCAGTTACATAGAATTCCATAGGAACTGGTGAAGAGGGAAGGGCTGGAGGGAGCTTTAGTGAATCAGTTACATAGAATAGCATAGGAACTGGTGAAGCTGGAGAGGCTGGAGAGAACTTTAGTGAATAAGTTACATAGAATAGCATAGAAACAGGTGAAGATGGAGAGGCTTGAGGGAGCTTTAGTGAATCAGTTACATAGAATAACATAGGAACTGGTGAAGCTGGAGAGGCTGGAGGGAGCATTAGTGAATCAGTTACATAGAATAACATAGGAACTGGTGAAGCTGGTGAGGCTGGAGGGAGCTTTAGTGAATCAGTTACATAGAATAACATAGGAACTGGTGAAGCTGGTGAGGCTGGAGGGAGCTTTAGTGAATCAGTTACATAGAATAACATAGGAACTGGTGACGCTGGAGAGGCTGGAGGGAGCTTTAGTGAATCAGTTACATAGAATAACATAGGAACTGGTGAAGCTGGAGAGGCTGGAGGGAGCTTTAGTGAATCAGTTACATAGAATAACATAGGAACTGGTGAGGCTGGAGGGAGCTTTAGTGAATCAGTTACATAGAATAACAGGAACTGGTGAAGCTGGAGAGGCTGGATGGAGCTTTAGTGAATCAGTTACATAGAATAACAGGAACTGGTGAAGCTGGAGAGGCTGGAGGGAGCTTTAGTGAATCAGTTACATAGAATTCCATAGGAACTGGTGAAGAGGGAAGGGCTGGAGGGAGCTTTAGTGAATCAGTTACATAGAATATCATAGGAACTGGTGAAGCTGGAGAGGCTGGAGAGAGCTTTAGTGAATTAGTTACATAGAATAACATAGGAACTGGTGAGGCTGGAGGGAGCTTTAGTGAATCAGTTACATAGAATAACAGGAACTGGTGAAGCTGGAGAGGCTGGATGGAGCTTTAGTGAATCAGTTACATAGAATAACAGGAACTGGTGAAGCTGGAGAGGCTGGAGGGAGCTTTAGTGAATCAGTTACATAGAATTCCATAGGAACTGGTGAAGAGGGAAGGGCTGGAGGGAGCTTTAGTGAATCAGTTACATAGAATATCATAGGAACTGGTGAAGCTGGAGAGGCTGGAGAGAGCTTTAGTGAATTAGTTACATAGAATAACATAGGAACTGGTGAAGCTGGAGAGGCTGGAGGGAGCTTTAGTGAATCAGTTACATAGAATAACATAGGAACTGGTGAAGCTGGAGAGGCTGGAGGGAGCTTTAGTGAATCAGTTACATAGAATAACATAGGAACTGGTGAAGCATGAGAGGCTGGAGGGAGCTTTAGTGAATCAGTTACATAGAATAACATAGGAACTGGTGAAGTTGGAGAGGCTGGAGGGAGCTTTAGTGAATCAGTTACATAGAATAACATAGGAACTGGTGAAGCTGGAGAGGCTTGAGGGAGCTTTAGTGAATCAGTTACATAGAATAACATAGGAACTGGTGAAGCTGGAGAGGCTGGAGGGAGCTTTAGTGAATCAGTTACATAGATTAACATAGGAACTGGTGAAGCTGGAGAGGCTGGAGAGAGCTTTAGTGAATCAGTTACATAGAATAACATAGGAACTGGTGAAGCTGGAGAGGCTGGAGAGAGCTTTAGTGAATCAGTTACATAAAATAACATAGGAACTGGTGAAGCTAAAGAGGCTGGAGGGAGCTTTAGTGAATCAGTTACATAGAATAACATAGGAACTGGTGAAGCTGGAGAGGCTGGAGAGAGCTTTAGTGAATCAGTTACATAAAATAACATAGGAACTGGTGAAGCTAAAGAGGCTGGATGGAGCTTTAGTGAATCAGTTACATAGAATAACATAGGAACTGGTGAAGCTAAAGAGGCTGGAGGGAGCTTTAGTGAATCAGTTACATAGAACAACATAGGAACTGGTGAAGCTGGAGAGGCTGGAGGGAGCTTTAGTGAATCAGTTACATGGAATAACATAGGAACTGGTGAAGCTGGAGAGGCTGGAGGGAGCTTTAGTGAATCAGTTACATAGAATAACATAGGAACTGGTGAAGCTGGAGAGGCTGGAGGGAGCTTTAGTGAATCACTTACATAGAATAACATAGGAACTGGAGAGGCTGGAGGGAGCTTTAGTGAATCAGTTACATAGAATAACATAGGAACTGGTGAAGCTGGAGAGGCTGGAGGGAGCTTTAGTGAATCAGTTACATAGAATAACATAGGAACTGGAGAGGCTGGAGGGAGCTTTAGTGAATCAGTTACATAGAATAACATAGGAACTGGTGAAGCTGGAGAGGCTGGAGGGAGCTTTAGTGAATCAGTTACATAGAATAATATAGGAACTGGTGAAGCTGGAGAGGCTGGAGGGAGCTTTAGTGAATCAGTTACATAGAATAACATAGGAACTGATGAAGCTGGAGAGGCTGGAGGGAGCTTTAGTGAATCAGTTACATAGAATAACATAAGAGCTGGTGAAGCTGGAGAGGCTGGATGGAGCTTTAGTGAATCAGTTACATAGAATAACATAGGAACTGGTGAAGCTAGAGGGGCTGGAGGTAGCTTTAGTTAATCAGTTACATAGAACAACATAGGAACTGGTGAAGCTGGAGAGGCTGGAGGGAGCTTTAGTGAATCATTTACATAGAATAACATAGGAACTGGTGAAGCTGGAGAGGCTGGAGGTAGCTTTAGTTAATCAGTTACATAGAACAACATAGGAACTGGTGAAGCTGGAGAGGCTGGAGGGAGCTTTAGTGAATCAGTTACATAGAATAACATAGGAACTGGTGAGGCTGGAGGGAGCTTTAGTGAATCAGTTACATAGAATTCCATAGGAACTGGTGAAGCTGGAGAGGCTGGAGAGAACTTTAGTGAATAAGTTACATAGAATAACACAGGAACTGGTGACGCTGGAGAGGCTGGAGGGAGCTTTAGTGAATCAGTTACATAGAATAGCATAGGAACTGGTGAAGCTGGAAAGGCTGGAGAGAACTTTAGTGAATAAGTTACATAGAATAACATAGGAACTGGTGAAGCTGGAGAGGCTGGAGGTAGCTTTAGTTAATCAGTTACATAGAACAACATAGGAACTGGTGAAGCTGGAGAGGCTGGAGGGAGCTTTAGTGAATCAGTTACATAGAATAACATAGGAACTGGTGAGGCTGGAGGGAGCTTTAGTGAATCAGTTACATAGAATTCCATAGGAACTGGTGAAGCTGGAGAGGCTGGAGAGAACTTTAGTGAATAAGTTACATAGAATAACACAGGAACTGGTGACGCTGGAGAGGCTGGAGGGAGCTTTAGTGAATCAGTTACATAGAATAGCATAGGAACTGGTGAAGCTGGAGAGGCTGGAGAGAACTTTAGTGAATAAGTTACATAGAATAGCATAGAAACTGGTGAAGATGGAGAGGCTTGAGGGAGCTTTAGTGAATCAGTTACATAGAATAACATAGGAACTGGTGAAGCTGGAGAGGCTGGAGGGAGCATTAGTGAATCAGTTACATAGAATAACATAGGAACTGGTGAAGCTGGAGAGGCTGGAGGGAGCTTTAGTGAATCAGTTACATAGAATAACATAGGAACTGGTGAAGCTGGTGAGGCTGGAGGGAGCTTTAGTGAATCAGTTACATAGAATAACATAGGAACTGGTGACGCTGGAGAGGCTGGAGGGAGCTTTAGTGAATCAGTTACATAGAATAACATAGGAACTGGAGAGGCTGGAGGGAGCTTTAGTGAATAAGTTACATAGAATAACATAGGAACTGGTGAAGCAGGAGAGGCTGGAGGGAGCTTTAGTGAATCAGTTACATAGAATAACATAAGAGCTGGTGAAGCTGGAGAGGCTGGAGGGAGCTTTAGTGAATCAGTTCCATAGAATAACATAGGAACTGGTGAAGCTGGAGAGGCTGGAGGGAGCTTTAGTGAATCAGTTACATAGAATAACATAGGAACTGGTGAAGCTGGAGAGGCTGGAGAGAGCTTTAGTGAATCAGTTACATAGAATAACATAGGAACTGGTGAAGCTGGAGAGGCTGGAGGGAGCTTTAGTGAATCAGTTACATAGAATAACATAGGAACTGGTGAAGCTGGAGAAGCTGGAGGGAGCTTTAGTTAATCAGTTAAATAGAACAACATAGGAACTGGTGAAGCTGGAGAGGCTGGAGGGAGCTTTAGTGAATCAGTTACATAGAATAACATAGGAACTGGTGAAGCTAGAGGGGCTGGAGGTAGCTTTAGTTAATCAGTTACATAGAACAACATAGGAACTGGTGAAGCTGGAGAGGCTGGAGGGAGCTTTAGTGAATCAGTTACATAGAATAACATAGGAACTGGTGAGGCTGGAGGGAGCTTTAGTGAATCAGTTACATAGAATTCCATAGGAACTGGTGAAGAGGGAAGGGCTGGAGGGAGCTTTAGTGAATCAGTTACATAGAATAGCATAGGAACTGGTGAAGCTGGAGAGGCTTGAGGGAGCTTTAGTGAATCAGTTACATAGAATAACATAGGAACTGGTGAAGCTGGAGAGGCTGGAGGGAGCATTAGTGAATCAGTTACATAGAATAACATAGGAACTGGTGAAGCTGGAGAGGCTGGAGGGAGCTTTAGTGAATCAGTTACATAGAATAACATAGGAACTGGTTAAGCTGGAGAGGCTGGAGGGAGCTTTAGTGAATCAGTTACATAGAATAACATAGGAACTGGTGAAGCTGGAGAGGCTGGAGGGAGCTTTAGTGAATCAGTTACATAGAATAACATAGGAACTGGTGAAGCTGGTGAGGCTGGAGGGAGCTTTAGTGAATCAGTTACATAGAATAACATAGGAACTGGTGACGCTGGAGAGGCTGGAGGGAGCTTTAGTGAATCAGTTACATAGAATAACATAGGCACTGGTGAAGCTGGAGAGGCTGGAGGGAGCTTTAGTGAATCAGTTACATAGAATAACATAGGAACTGGTGAGGCTGGAGGGAGCTTTAGTGAATCAGTTACATAGAATAACAGGAACTGGTGAAGCTGGAGAGGCTGGAGGGAGCTTTAGTGAATCAGTTACATAGAATAACAGGAACTGGTGAAGCTGGAGAGGCTGGAGGGAGCTTTAGTGAATCAGTTACATAGAATTCCATAGGAACTGGTGAAGAGGGAAGGGCTGGAGGGAGCTTTAGTGAATCAGTTACATAGAATATCATAGGAACTGGTGAAGCTGGAGAGGCTGGAGAGAGCTTTAGTGAATTAGTTACATAGAATAACATAGGAACTGGTGAAAATGGAGAGGCTGGAGGGAGCTTTAGTGAATCAGTTACATAGAATAACATAGGAACTGGTGAAGCAGGAGAGGCTGGAGGGAGCTTTAGTGAATCAGTTACATAGAATAACATAGGAACTGGTGAAGCTGGAGAGGCTGGAGGGAGCTTTAGTGAATCAGTTACATAGAATAACATAGGAACTGGTTAAGCTGGAGAGGCTGGAGGGAGCTTTAGTGAATCAGTTACATAGAATAACATAGGAACTGGTGAAGCTGGAGAGGCTGGAGGGAGCTTTAGTGAATCAGTTACATAGAATAACATAGGAACTGGTGAAGCAGGAGAGGCTGGAGGGAGCTTTAGTGAATCAGTTACATAGAATAACAAAGGAACTGGTGAAGTTGGAGAGGCTGGAGGGAGCTTTAGTGAATCAGTTACATAGAATAACATAGGAACTGGTGAAGCTGGAGAGGCTTGAGGGAGCTTTAGTGAATCAGTTACATAGAATAACATAGGAACTGGTGAAGCTGGAGAGGCTGGAGGGAGCTTTAGTGAATCAGTTACATAGATTAACATAGGAACTGGTGAAGCTGGAGAGGCTGGAAGGAGCTTTAGTGAATCAGTTACATAGAATTACATAGGAACTGGTTAAGCTGGAGAGGCTGGAGGGAGCTTTAGTGAATAAGTTACATAGAATAACATAGGAACTGGTGAAGCTGGAGAGGCTGGAGGGAGCTTTAGTGAATCAGTTACATAGAATAACATAGGAACTGGTGAAGCAGGAGAGGCTGGAGGGAGCTTTAGTGAACCAGTTACATAGAATAACATAGGAACTGGTGAAGTTGGAGAGGCTGGAGGGAGCTTTAGTGAATCAGTTACATAGAATAACATAGGAACTGGTGAAGCTGGAGAGGATTGAGGGAGTTTTAGTGAATCAGTTACATAGAATAACATAGGAACTGGTGAAGCTGGAGAGGCTGGAGGGAGCTTTAGTGAATCAGTTACATAGATTAACATAGGAACTGGTGAAGCTGGAGAGGCTGGAGAGAGCTTTAGTGAATCAGTTACATAGAATAACATAGGAACTGGTGAAGCTGGAGAGGCTGGAGAGAGCTTTAGTGAATCAGTTACATAAAATAACATAGGAACTGGTGAAGCTAAAGAGGCTGGAGGGAGCTTTAGTGAATCAGTTACATAGAATAACATAGGAACTGGTGAAGCTGGAGAGGCTGGAGGTAGCTTTAGTCAATCAGTTACATAGAACAACATAGGAACTGGTGAAGCTGGAGAGGCTGGAGGGAACTTTAGTGAATCAGTTACATAGAATTACATAGGAACTGGTGAAGCTGGAGAGGCTGGAGGTAGCTTTAGTCAATCAGTTACATAGAACAACATAGGAACTGGTGAAGCTGGAGAGGCTGGAGGGAGCTTTAGTGAATCAGTTACATAGAATAACATAGGAACTGGTGAAGCTGGAGAGGCTGGAGGGAGCTTTAGTGAATCAGTTACATAGAATTCCATAGGAACTGGTGAAGAGGGAAGGGCTGGAGGGAGCTTTAGTGAATCAGTTACATAGAATATCATAGGAACTGGTGAAGCTGGAGAGGCTGGAGGGAGCTTTAGTGAATCAGTTACATAGAATAACATAGGAACTGGTGAAGCAGGAGAGGCTGGAGGGAGCTTTAGTGAATCAGTTACATAGAATAACATAGGAACTGGTGAAGTTGGAGAGGCTGGAGGGAGCTTTAGTGAATCAGTTACATAGAATAACATAGGAACTGGTTAAGCTGGAGAGGCTGGAGGGAGCTTTAGTGAATCAGTTACATAGAATAACATAGGAACTGGTGAAGCTGGAGAGGCTGGAGGGAGCTTTAGTGAATCAGTTACATAGAATAACATAGGAACTGGTGAAGCAGGAGAGGCTGGAGGGAGCTTTAGTGAATCAGTTACATAGAATAACATAGGAACTGGTGAAGTTGGAGAGGCTGGAGGGAGCTTTAGTGAATCAGTTACATAGAATAACATAGGAACTGGTGAAGCTGGAGAGGCTTGAGGGAGCTTTAGTGAATCAGTTACATAGAATAACATAGGAACTGGTGAAGCTGGAGAGGCTGGAGGGAGCTTTAGTGAATCAGTTACATAGATTAACATAGGAACTGGTGAAGCTGGAGAGGCTGGAGGGAGCTTTAGTGAATCAGTTACATAGAATTACATAGGAACTGGTTAAGCTGGAGAGGCTGGAGGGAGCTTTAGTGAATAAGTTACATAGAATAACATAGGAACTGGTGAAGCTGGAGAGGCTGGAGGGAGCTTTAGTGAATCAGTTACATAGAATAACATAGGAACTGGTGAAGCAGGAGAGGCTGGAGGGAGCTTTAGTGAACCAGTTACATAGAATAACATAGGAACTGGTGAAGTTGGAGAGGCTGGAGGGAGCTTTAGTGAATCAGTTACATAGAATAACATAGGAACTGGTGAAGCTGGAGAGGATTGAGGGAGCTTTAGTGAATCAGTTACATAGAATAACATAGGAACTGGTGAAGCTGGAGAGGCTGGAGGGAGCTTTAGTGAATCAGTTACATAGATTAACATAGGAACTGGTGAAGCTGGAGAGGCTGGAGAGAGCTTTAGTGAATCAGTTACATAGAATAACATAGGAACTGGTGAAGCTGGAGAGGCTGGAGAGAGCTTTAGTGAATCAGTTACATAAAATAACATAGGAACTGGTGAAGCTAAAGAGGCTGGAGGGAGCTTTAGTGAATCAGTTACATAGAATAACATAGGAACTGGTGAAGCTGGAGAGGCTGGAGGTAGCTTTAGTCAATCAGTTACATAGAACAACATAGGAACTGGTGAAGCTGGAGAGGCTGGAGGGAGCTTTAGTGAATCAGTTACATAGAATTACATAGGAACTGGTGAAGCTGGAGAGGCTGGAGGTAGCTTTAGTCAATCAGTTACATAGAACAACATAGGAACTGGTGAAGCTGGAGAGGCTGGAGGGAGCTTTAGTGAATCAGTTACATAGAATAACATAGGAACTGGTGAAGCTGGAGAGGCTGGAGGGAGCTTTAGTGAATCAGTTACATAGAATAACATAGGAACTGGTAAAGCTGGAGAGGCTGGAGGGAGCTTTAGTGAATCAGTTACATAGAATAACATAGGAACTGGTGAAGCTGGAGAGGCTGGAGGGAGCTTTAGTGAATCAGTTACATAGAATAACATAGGAACTGGAGAGGCTGGAGAGGCTGGAGGTAGCTTTAGTCAATCAGTTACATAGAACAACATAGGAACTGGTGAAGCTGGAGAGGCTGGAGGGAGCTTTAGTGAATCAGTTACATAGAATAACATAGGAACTGGTGAAGCTGGAGAGGCTGGAGGGAGCTTTAGTGAATCAGTTACATAGAATAACCTAGGAACTGGTGAAGCTGGAGAGGCTGGAGGGAGCTTTAGTGAATCAGTTACATAGAATAACATAGGAACTGGTGAAGCTGGAGAGGCTGGAGGGAGCTTTAGTGAATCAGTTACATAGAATAACATAGGAACTGGAGAGGCTGGAGGGAGCTTTAGTGAATCAGTTACATAGAATAATATAGGAACTGGTGAAGCTGGAGAGGCTGGAGGGAGCTTTAGTGAATCAGTTACATAGAATAACATAGGAACTGATGAAGCTGGAGAGGCTGGAGGGAGCTTTAGTGAATCAGTTACATAGAATAACATAAGAGCTGGTGAAGCTGGAGAGGCTGGAGGGAGCTTTAGTGAATCAGTTACATAGAATAACATAGGAACTGGTGAAGCTAGAGGGGCTGGAGGGAGCTTTAGTGAATCAGTTACATAGAATAACATAGGAACTGGTGAAGCTGGAGGGGCTGGAGGGAGCTTTAGTGAATCAGTTACATAGAATAACATAGGAACTAGTGAAGCTGGAGAGTTTGGAGGGAGGTTTAGTGAATCAGTTACATAGAATAACATAGGAACTGGTGAAGCTGGAGAGGCTGGAGGTAGCTTTAGTTAATCAGTTACATAGAATAACATAGGAACTGGTGAAGCTGGAGAGGCTGGAGGGAGCTTTAGTGAATCAGTTACATAGAATAACATAGGAACTGGTGAAGCTGGAGAGGCTGGAGGGAGCTTTAGTGAATCAGTTACATAGAATAACATAGGAACTGGAGAGGCTGGAGGGAGCTTTAGTGAATCAGTTACATAGAGTAACATAGGAACTGGTGAAGCTGGAGAGGCTGGAGGGAGCTTTAGTGAATCAGTTACATAGAATAACATAGGAACTGGTGAAGCTGGAGAGGCTGGAGGGAGCTTTAGTGAATCAGTTACATAGAATAACATAGGAACTGATGAAGCTGGAGAGGCTGGAGGGAGCTTTAGTGAATCAGTTACATAGAATAACATAAGAGCTGGTGAAGCTGGAGAGGCTGGAGGGAGCTTTAGTGAATCAGTTACATAGAATAACATAGGAACTGGTGAAGCTGGAGAGGCTGGAGGGAGCTTTAGTTAATCAGTTACATAGAATAACATAGGAACTGGTGAAGCTGGAGAGGCTGGAGGGAGCTTTAGTGAATCAGTTACATAGAATAACATAGGAACTGGTGAAGCTGGAGAGGCTGGAGGGAGCTTTAGTGAATCAGTTACATAGAATAACATAGGAACTGGTGAAGCTGAAGAGGCTGGAGGGAGCTTTAGTGAATCAGTTACATAGAATAACATAGGAACTGGTGAAGCTGGAGAGGCTGGAGGGAGCTTTAGTGAATCAGTTACATAGAATAACATAGGAACTGGTGAAGCTGGAGAGGCTGGAGGGAGCTTTAGTTAATCAGTTACATAGAATAACATAGGAACTGGTGAAGCTGAGAGGGGCTGGAGGGAGCTTTAGTGAATCAGTTACATAGAATAACATAGGAACTAGTGAAGCTGGAGAGTTTGGAGGGAGGTTTAGTGAATCAGGTACATAGAATAATATAGGAACTAGTGAAGCTGGAGAGGCTGGAGGGAGCTTTAGTGAATCAGTTACATAGAATAGCATAGGTACTGGTGAAGCTGGAGACGCTGGAGGGAGCTTTAGTGAATCAGTTACATAGAATAACATAGGAACTGGTGAAGCTGGAGAGGCTGAAGGGAGCTTTAGTGAATCAGTTACATAGAATAACATAGGAACTGGTGAAGCTGGAGAGGCTGGAGGGAGCTTTAGTGAATCCGTTACATAGAATAACATAGGAACTGGTGAAGCTGGAGAGGCTGGAAGGAGATTTAGTGAATCAGTTACATAGAATAACATAGGAACTGGTGAAGCTGGAGAGGCTGGAGGGAGCTTTAGTGAATCAGTTACATAGAATAACATAGGAACTGGTGAAGCTGGAGAGGCTGGAGGGAGCTTTAGTGAATCAGTTACATAGAATAACATAGGAACTGGTGAAGCTGGAGAGGCTGGAGGGAGGCTTTAGTGAATCAGTTACATAGAATAACATAGGAACTGGTGAAGCTAGAGGGGCTGGAGGTAGCTTTAGTTAATCAGTTACATAGAACAACATAGGAACTGGTGAAGCTGGAGAGGCTGGAGGGAGCTTTAGTGAATCAGTTACATAGAATAACATAGGAACTGGTGAGGCTGGAGGGAGCTTTAGTGAATCAGTTACATAGAATAACATAGGAACTGGTGAAGCTAGAGGGGCTGGAGGTAGCTTTAGTTAATCAGTTACATAGAACAACATAGGAACTGGTGAAGCTGGAGAGGCTGGAGGGAGCTTTAGTGAATCAGTTACATAGAATAACATAGGAACTGGTGAAGCTGGAGAGGCTGGAGGTAGCTTTAGTTAATCAGTTACATAGAATAACATAGGAACTGGTAAAGCTGGAGAGGCTGGAGGGAGCTTTAGTGAATCAGTTACATAGAATAACATAGGAACTGGTGAAGCTGGAGAGGCTGGAGGGAGCTTTAGTGAATCAGTTACATAGAATAACATAGGAACTGGTGAAGCTGGAGAGGCTGGAGGGAGCTTTAGTGAATCAGTTACATAGAATAACATAGGAACTGGTGAAGCTGGAGAGGCTGGAGGGAGCTTTAGTGAATCAGTTACATAGAATAACATAGGAACTGGTGAAGCTGGAGAGGCTGGAGGGAGCTTTAGTGAATCAGTTACATAGAATAACATAGGAACTGGTGAAGCTGGAGAGGCTGGAGGGAGCTTTAGTGAATCCGTTACATAGAATAACATAGGAACTGGTGAAGCTGAGAGGGCTGGAGGGAGCTTTAGTGAATCAGTTACATAGAATAACATAGGAACTAGTGAAGCTGGAGAGGTTGGAGGGAGGCTTTAGTGAATCAGTTACATAGAATAACATAGGAACTAGTGAAGCTGGAGAGGCTGGAGGGAGCTTTAGTGAATCAGTTACATAGAATAACATAGGAACTGGTGAAGCTGGAGAGGCTGGAGGGAGCTTTAGTGAATCAGTTACATAGAATAACATAGGAACTGGTGAAGCTGGAGAGGCTGAAGGGAGCTTTAGTGAATCAGTTACATAGAATAACATAGGAACTGGTGAAGCTGGAGAGGCTGGAGGGAGCTTTAGTGAATCAGTTACATAGAATAACATAGGAACTGGTGAAGCTGGAGAGGCTGGAGGGAGCTTTAGTGAATCAGTTACATAGAATAACATAGGAACTGGTGAAGCTGGAGAGGCTGGAGGGAGCTTTAGTGAATCAGTTACATAGAATAACATAGGAACTGGTGAAGCTGGAGAGGCTGGAGGGAGCTTTAGTGAATCAGTTACATAGAATAACATAGGAACTGGTGAAGCTGGAGAGGCTGGAGGGAGCTTTAGTGAATCAGTTACATAGAATAACATAGGAACTGGTGAAGCTGATAGGGCTGGAGGTAGCTTTAGTTAATGAGTTACATAGAACAACATAGGAACTGGTGAAGCTGGAGAGGCTGGAGGGAGCTTTAGTGAATCAGTTACATAGAATAACATAGGAACTGGTGAGGCTGGAGGGAGCTTTAGTGAATCAGTTACATAGAATAACATAGGAACTGGTGAAGCTAGAGGGGCTGGAGGTAGCTTTAGTTAATCAGTTACATAGAACAACATAGGAACTGGTGAAGCTGGAGAGGCTGGAGGGAGCTTTAGTGAATCAGTTACATAGAATAACATAGGAACTGGTGAAGCTGGAGAGGCTGGAGGGAGCTTTAGTTAATCAGTTACATAGAACAACATAGGAACTGGTGAAGCTGGAGAGGCTGGAGGGAGCTTTAGTGAATCAGTTACATAGAATAACATAGGAACTGGTGAGGCTGGAGGGAGCTTTAGTGAATCAGTTACATAGAATTCCATAGGAACTGGTGAAGCTGGAGAGGCTGGAGGGAGCTTTAGTGAATCAGTTACATAGAATAACATAGGAACTGGTGACGCTGGAGAGGCTGGAGGGAGCTTTAGTGAATCAGTTACATAGAATAACATAGGAACTGGTGAAGCTGGAGAGGCTGGAGAGAGCTTTAGTGAATCAGTTACATAGAATAACATAGGAAACTGGTGAAGCTGGAGAGGCTGGAGGGAGCTTTAGTGAATCAGTTACATAGAATAACATAGGAACTGGTGAAGCTGGAGAGGCTGGAGGGAGCTTTAGTGAATCAGTTACATAGAATAACATAGGAACTGGTGAAGCTGGAGAGGCTGGAGGGAGCTTTAGTGAATCAGTTACATAGAATAACATAGGAACTGGTGAAGCTGGAGAGGCTGGAGGGAGCTTTAGTGAATCAGTTACATAGAATAACATAGGAACTGGTGAAGCTGGAGAGGCTGGAGGGAGCTTTAGTGAATCAGTTACATAGAATAACATAGGAACTGGAGAGGCTGGAGGGAGCTTTAGTGAATCAGTTACATAGAATAACATAGGAACTGGTGAAGCTGGAGAGGCTGGAGGGAGCTTTAGTGAATCAGTTACATAGAATAACATAGGAACTGGTGAAGCTGGAGAGGCTGGAGGGAGCTTTAGTGAATCAGTTACATAGAATAACATAGGAACTGGTGAAGCTGGAGAGGCTGGAGGGAGCTTTAGTGAATCAGTTACATAGAATAACTTAGGAACTGGTGAAGCTGGAGAGGCTGGAGGGAGCTTTAGTGAATCAGTTACATAGAATAACATAGGAACTGGTGAAGCTGGAGAGGCTGGAGGGAGCTTTAGTGAATCAGTTACATAGAATAACATAGGAACTGGTGAAGCTGGAGAGGCTGGAGGGAGCTTTAGTGAATCAGTTACATAGAATAACATAGGAACTGGTGAAGCTGGAGAGGCTGGAGGGAGCTTTAGTGAATCAGTTACATAGAATAACATAGGAACTGGTGAAGCTGGAGATCCTGGAGGGAGCTTTAGTGAATCAGTTACATAGAACAACATAGGAACTGGTGAAGCTGGAGAGGCTGGAGGGAGCTTTAGTGAATCAGTTACATAGAATAACATAGGAACTGGTGAAGCTGGAGAGGCTGGAGGTAGCTTTAGTTAATCAGTTACATAGAACAACATAGGAACTGGTGAAGCTGGAGAGGCTGGAGGGAGCTTTAGTGAATCAGTTACATAGAATAACATAGGAACTGGTGAGGCTGGAGGGAGCTTTAGTGAATCAGTTACATAGAATTCCATAGGAACTGGTGAAGCTGGAGAGGCTGGAGAGAACTTTAGTGAATAAGTTACATAGAATAACATAGGAACTGGTGACGCTGGAGAGGCTGGAGGGAGCTTTAGTGAATCAGTTACATAGAATAGCATAGGAACTGGTGAAGCTGGAGAGGCTGGAGAGAACTTTAGTGAATAAGTTACATAGAATAGCATAGAAACTGGTGAAGATGGAGAGGCTTGAGGGAGCTTTAGTGAATCAGTTACATAGAATAACATAGGAACTGGTGAAGCTGGAGAGGCTGGAGGGAGCATTAGTGAATCAGTTACATAGAATAACATAGGAACTGGTGAAGCTGGTGAGGCTGGAGGGAGCTTTAGTGAATCAGTTACATAGAATAACATAGGAACTGGTGAAGCTGGTGAGGCTGGAGGGAGCTTTAGTGAATCAGTTACATAGAATAACATAGGAACTGGTGACGCTGGAGAGGCTGGAGGGAGCTTTAGTGAATCAGTTACATAGAATAACATAGGAACTGGAGAGGCTGGAGGGAGCTTTAGTGAATCAGTTACATAGAATAACATAGGAACTGGTGAAGCTGGAGAGGCTGGAGGGAGCTTTAGTGAATCAGTTACATAGAATAACATAAGAGCTGGTGAAGCTGGAGAGGCTGGAGGGAGCTTTAGTGAATCAGTTCCATAGAATAACATAGGAACTGGTGAAGCTGGAGAGGCTGGAGGGAGCTTTAGTGAATCAGTTACATAGAATAACATAGGAACTGGTGAAGCTGGAGAGGCTGGAGAGAGCTTTAGTGAATCAGTTACATAGAATAACATAGGAACTGGTGAAGCTGGAGAGGCTGGAGGGAGCTTTAGTGAATCAGTTACATAGAATAACATAGGAACTGGTGAAGCTGGAGAAGCTGGAGGGAGCTTTAGTTAATCAGTTACATAGAACAACATAGGAACTGGTGAAGCTGGAGAGGCTGGAGGGAGCTTTAGTGAATCAGTTACATAGAATAACATAGGAACTGGTGAAGCTAGAGGGGCTGGAGGTAGCTTTAGTTAATCAGTTACATAGAATAACATAGGAACTGGTGAAGCTGGAGAGGCTGGAGGGAGCTTTAGTGAATCAGTTACATAGAATAACATAGGAACTGGTGAGGCTGGAGGGAGCTTTAGTGAATCAGTTACATAGAATTCCATAGGAACTGGTGAAGAGGGAAGGGCTGGAGGGAGCTTTAGTGAATCAGTTACATAGAATAGCATAGGAACTGGTGAAGCTGGAGAGGCTGGAGGGAGCTTTAGTGAATCAGTTACATAGAATAACATAGGAACTGGTGAAGCTGGAGAGGCTGGAGGGAGCATTAGTGAATCAGTTACATAGAATAACATAGGAACTGGTGAAGCTGGAGAGGCTGGAGGGAGCTTTAGTGAATCAGTTACATAGAATAACATAGGAACTGGTTAAGCTGGAGAGGCTGGAGGGAGCTTTAGTGAATCAGTTACATAGAATAACATAGGAACTGGTGAAGCTGGTGAGGCTGGAGGGAGCTTTAGTGAATCAGTTACATAGAATAACATAGGAACTGGTGAAGCTGGTGAGGCTGGAGGGAGCTTTAGTGAATCAGTTACATAGAATAACATAGGAACTGGTGACGCTGGAGAGGCTGGAGGGAGCTTTAGTGAATCAGTTACATAGAATAACATAGGAACTGGTGAAGCTGGAGAGGCTGGAGGGAGCTTTAGTGAATCAGTTACATAGAATAACATAGGAACTGGAGAGGCTGGAGGGAGGATTAGTGAATCAGTTACATAGAATAACAGGAATTGATGAATTTGGAGAGTCTGGAGGGAGCTTTAGTGAATCAGTTACATAGAATAACACAGGGACTGGTGAAGCTGGAGAGGCTGGAGGGAGCTTTAGTGAATCAGTTACATAGAATAACATAGGAACTGGTGAAGAGGGAAGGGCTGGAGGGAGCTTTAGTGAATCAGTTACATAGAATATCATAGGAACTGGTGAAGCTGGAGAGGCTGGAGAGAGCTTTAGTGAATTAGTTACATAGAATAACATAGGAACTGGTGAAGCTGGAGAGGCTGGAGGGAGCTTTAGTGAATCAGTTACATAGAATAACATAGGAACTGGTGAAGCAGGAGAGGCTGGAGGGAGCTTTAGTGAATCAGTTACATAGAATAACATAGGAACTGGTGAAGTTGGAGAGGCTGGAGGGAGCTTTAGTGAATCAGTTACATAGAATAACATAGGAACTGGTTAAGCTGGAGAGGCTGGAGGGAGCTTTAGTGAATCAGTTACATAGAATAACATAGGAACTGGTGAAGCTGGAGAGGCTGGAGGGAGCTTTAGTGAATCAGTTACATAGAATAACATAGGAACTGGTGAAGCAGGAGAGGCTGGAGGGAGCTTTAGTGAATCAGTTACATAGAATAACAAAGGAACTGGTGAAGATGGAGAGGCTGGAGGGAGCTTTAGTGAATCAGTTACATAGAATAACATAGGAACTGGTGAAGCTGGAGAGGCTTGAGGGAGCTTTAGTGAATCAGTTACATAGAATAACATAGGAACTGGTGAAGCTGGAGAGGCTGGAGGGAGCTTTAGTGAATCAGTTACATAGATTAACATAGGAACTGGTGAAGCTGGAGAGGCTGGAAGGAGCTTTAGTGAATCAGTTACATAGAATTACATAGGAACTGGTTAAGCTGGAGAGGCTGGAGGGAGCTTTAGTGAATAAGTTACATAGAATAACATAGGAACTGGTGAAGCTGGAGAGGCTGGAGGGAGCTTTAGTGAATCAGTTACATAGAATAACATAGGAACTGGTGAAGCAGGAGAGGCTGGAGGGAGCTTTAGTGAATCAGTTACATAGAATAACATAGGAACTGGTGAAGCTGGAGAGGCTGGAGGGAGCTTTAGTGAATCAGTTACATAGAATAACATAGGAACTGGTGAAGCTGGAGAGGCTTGAGGGAGTTTTAGTGAATCAGTTACATAGAATAACATAGGAACTGGTGAAGCTGGAGAGGCTGGAGGGAGCTTTAGTGAATCAGTTACATAGATTAACATAGGAACTGGTGAAGCTGGAGAGGCTGGAGAGAGCTTTAGTGAATCAGTTACATAGAATAACATAGGAACTGGTGAAGCTGGAGAGGCTGGAGGGAGCTTTAGTGAATCAGTTACATAAAATAACATAGGAACTGGTGAAGCTGAAGAGGCTGGAGGGAGCTTTAGTGAATCAGTTACATAGAATAACATAGGAACTGGTGAAGCTGGAGAGGCTGGAGGGAGCTTTAGTGAATCAGTTACATAGAATAACATAGGAACTGGTGAAGCTGGAGAGGCTGGAGGGAGCTTTAGTGAATCAGTTACATAGAATAACATAGGAACTGGTGAAGCTGGAGAGGCTGGAGGGAGCTTTAGTGAATCAGTTACATAGAATAACATAGGAACTGGTGAAGCTGGAGAGGCTGGAGGGAGCTTTAGTGAATCAGTTACATAGAATAACATAGGAACTGGTGAAGCTGGAGAGGCTGGAGGGAGCGTTAGTGAATCAGTTACATAGAATAACATAGGAACTGGTGAAGCTGGAGAGGCTGGAGGGAGCTTTAGTGAATCAGTTACATAGAATAACATAGGAACTGGTGAAGCTGGAGAGGCTGGAGGGAGCTTTAGTGAATCAGTTACATAGAATAACATAGGAACTGGTGAAGCTGGAGAGGCTGGAGGGAGCTTTAGTGAATCAGTTACATAGAATAACATAGGAACTGGTGAAGCTGGAGAGGCTGGAGGGAGCTTTAGTGAATCAGTTACATAGAATAACATAGGAACTGGTGAAGCTGGAGAGGCTGGAGGGAGCTTTAGTGAATCAGTTACATAGAATAACATAGGAACTGGTGAAGCTGGAGAGGCTGGAGGGAGCTTTAGTGAATCAGTTACATAGAATAACATAGGAACTGGTGAAGCTGGAGAGGCTGGAGGGAGCTTTAGTGAATCAGTTACATAGAATAACATAGGAACTGGTGAAGCTGGAGAGGCTGGAGGGAGCTTTAGTGAATCAGTTACATAGAATAACATAGGAACTGGTGAAGCTGGAGAGGCTGGAGGGAGCTTTAGTGAATCAGTTACATAGAATAACATAGGAACTGGTGAAGCTGGAGAGGCTGGAGGGAGCTTTAGTGAATCAGTTACATAGAATAACATAGGAACTGGTGAAGCTGGAGAGGCTGGAGGGAGCTTTAGTGAATCAGTTACATAGAATAACATAGGAACTGGTGAAGCTGGAGAGGCTGGAGGGAGCTTTAGTGAATCAGTTACATAGAATAACATAGGAACTGGTGAAGCTGGAGAGGCTGGAGGGAGCTTTAGTGAATCAGTTACATAGAATAACATAGGAACTGGTGAAGCTGGAGAGGCTGGAGGGAGCTTTAGTGAATCAGTTACATAGAATAACATAGGAACTGGTGAAGCTGGAGAGGCTGGAGGGAGCTTTAGTGAATCAGTTACATAGAATAACATAGGAACTGGTGAAGCTGGAGAGGCTGGAGGGAGCTTTAGTGAATCAGTTACATAGAATAACATAGGAACTGGTGAAGCTGGAGAGGCTGGAGGGAGCTTTAGTGAATAAGTTACATAGAATAACATAGGAACTGGTGAAGCTGGAGAGGCTGGAGGGAGCTTTAGTGAATCAGTTACATAGAATAACATAGGAACTGGTGAAGCTGGAGAGGCTGGAGGGAGCTTTAGTGAATCAGTTACATAGAATAACATAGGAACTGGTGAAGCTGGAGAGGCTGGAGGGAGCTTTAGTGAATCAGTTACATAGAATAACATAGGAACTGGTGAAGCTGGAGAGGCTGGAGGGAGCTTTAGTGAATCAGTTACATAGAATAACATAGGAACTGGTGAAGCTGGAGAGGCTGGAGGGAGCTTTAGTGAATCAGTTACATAGAATAACATAGGAACTGGTGAAGCTGGAGAGGCTGGAGGGAGCTTTAGTGAATCAGTTACATAGAATAACATAGGAACTGGTGAAGCTGGAGAGGCTGGAGGGAGCTTTAGTGAATCAGTTACATAGAATAACATAGGAACTGGTGAAGCTGGAGAGGCTGGAGGGAGCTTTAGTGAATCAGTTACATAGAATAACATAGGAACTGGTGAAGCTGGAGAGGCTGGAGGGAGCTTTAGTGAATCAGTTACATAGAATAACATAGGAACTGGTGAAGCTGGAGAGGCTGGAGGGAGCTTTAGTGAATCAGTTACATAGAATAACATAGGAACTGGTGAAGAGGGAGAGGCTGGAGGGAGCTTTAGTGAATCAGTTACATAGAATAACATAGGAACTGGTGAAGCTGGAGAGGCTGGAGGGAGCTTTAGTGAATCAGTTACATAGAATAACATAGGAACTGGTGAAGCTGGAGAGGCTGGAGGGAGCTTTAGTGAATCAGTTACATAGAATAACATAGGAACTGGTGAAGTTGGAGAGGCTGGAGGGAGCTTTAGTGAATCAGTTACATAGAATAACATAGGAACTGGTGAAGCTGGAGAGGCTGGAGGGAGCTTTAGTGAATCAGTTACATAGAATAACATAGGAACTGGTGAAGCTGGAGAGGCTGGAGGGAGCTTTAGTGAATCAGTTACATAGAATAACATAGGAACTGGTGAAGCAGGAGAGGCTGGAGGGAGCTTTAGTGAATCAGTTACATAGAATAACATAGGAACTGGTGAAGCTGGAGAGGCTGGAGGGAGCTTTAGTGAATCAGTTACATAGAATAACATAGGAACTGGTGAAGCTGGAGAGGCTGGAGGGAGCTTTAGTGAATCAGTTACATAGAATAACATAGGAACTGGTGAAGCTGGAGAGGCTGGAGGGAGCTTTAGTGAATCAGTTACATAGAATAACATAGGAACTGGTGAAGCTGGAGAGGCTGGAAGGAGCTTTAGTGAATCAGTTACATAGAATTACATAGGAACTGGTTAAGCTGGAGAGGCTGGAGGGAGCTTTAGTGAATAAGTTACATAGAATAACATAGGAACTGGTGAAGCTGGAGAGGCTGGAGGGAGCTTTAGTGAATCAGTTACATAGAATAACATAGGAACTGGTGAAGCAGGAGAGGCTGGAGGGAGCTTTAGTGAATCAGTTACATAGAATAACATAGGAACTGGTGAAGTTGGAGAGGCTGGAGGGAGCTTTAGTGAATCAGTTACATAGAATAACATAGGAACTGGTGAAGCTGGAGAGGATTGAGGGAGTTTTAGTGAATCAGTTACATAGAATAACATAGGAACTGGTGAAGCTGGAGAGGCTGGAGGGAGCTTTAGTGAATCAGTTACATAGATTAACATAGGAACTGGTGAAGCTGGAGAGGCTGGAGGGAGCTTTAGTGAATCAGTTACATAGAATAACATAGGAACTGGTGAAGCTGGAGAGGCTGGAGAGAGCTTTAGTGAATCAGTTACATAAATAACATAGGAACTGGTGAAGCTAGAGAGGCTGGAGGGAGCTTTAGTGAATCAGTTACATAGAATAACATAGGAACTGGTGAAGCTGGAGAGGCTGGAGGTAGCTTTAGTCAATCAGTTACATAGAATAACATAGGAACTGGTGAAGCTGGAGAGGCTGGAGGGAGCTTTAGTGAATCAGTTACATAGAATAACATAGGAACTGGTGAAGCTGGAGAGGCTGGAGGTAGCTTTAGTCAATCAGTTACATAGAACAACATAGGAACTGGTGAAGCTGGAGAGGCTGGAGGGAGCTTTAGTGAATCAGTTACATAGAATAACATAGGAACTGGTGAAGCTGGAGAGGCTGGAGGGAGCTTTAGTGAATCAGTTACATAGAATAACCTAGGAACTGGTGAAGCTGGAGAGGCTGGAGGGAGCTTTAGTGAATCAGTTACATAGAATAACATAGGAACTGGTGAAGCTGGAGAGGCTGGAGGGAGCTTTAGTGAATCAGTTACATAGAATAACATAGGAACTGGAGAGGCTGGAGAGGCTGGAGGTAGCTTTAGTCAATCAGTTACATAGAACAACATAGGAACTGGTGAAGCTGGAGAGGCTGGAGGGAGCTTTAGTGAATCAGTTACATAGAATAACATAGGAACTGGTGAAGCTGGAGAGGCTGGAGGGAGCTTTAGTGAATCAGTTACATAGAATAACCTAGGAACTGGTAAAGCTGGAGAGGCTGGAGGGAGCTTTAGTGAATCAGTTACATAGAATAACATAGGAACTGGTGAAGCTGGAGAGGCTGGAGGGAGCTTTAGTGAATCAGTTACATAGAATAACATAGGAACTGGAGAGGCTGGAGAGAGCTTTAGTGAATCAGTTACATAGAATAATATAGGAACTGGTGAAGCTGGAGAGGCTGGAGGGAGCTTTAGTGAATCAGTTACATAGAATAACATAGGAACTGATGAAGCTGGAGAGGCTGGAGGGAGCTTTAGTGAATCAGTTACATAGAATAACATAAGAGCTGGTGAAGCTGGAGAGGCTGGAGGGAGCTTTAGTGAATCAGTTACATAGAATAACATAGGAACTGGTGAAGCTAGAGGGGCTGGAGGGAGCTTTAGTGAATCAGTTACATAGAATAACATAGGAACTGGTGAAGCTGGAGGGGCTGGAGGGAGCTTTAGTGAATCAGTTACATAGAATATCATAGGAACTAGTGAAGCTGGAGAGTTTGGAGGGAGGTTTAGTGAATCAGTTACATAGAATAACATAGGAACTGGTGAAGCTGGAGAGGCTGGAGGTAGCTTTAGTTAATCAGTTACATAGAATAACATAGGAACTGGTGAAGCTGGAGAGGCTGGAGGGAGCTTTAGTGAATCAGTTACATAGAATAACATAGGAACTGGTGAAGCTGGAGAGGCTGGAGGGAGCTTTAGTGAATCAGTTACATAGAATAACATAGGAACTGGAGAGGCTGGAGGGAGCTTTAGTGAATCAGTTACATAGAGTAACATAGGAACTGGTGAAGCTGGAGAGGCTGGAGGGAGCTTTAGTGAATCAGTTACATAGAATAATATAGGAACTGGTGAAGCTGGAGAGGCTGGAGGGAGCTTTAGTGAATCAGTTACATAGAATAACATAGGAACTGATGAAGCTGGAGAGGCTGGAGGGAGCTTTAGTGAATCAGTTACATAGAATAACATAAGAGCTGGTGAAGCTGGAGAGGCTGGAGGGAGCTTTAGTGAATCAGTTACATAGAATAACATAGGAACTGGTGAAGCTGGAGAGGCTGGAGGGAGCTTTAGTTAATCAGTTACATAGAATAACATAGGAACTGGTGAAGCTGGAGAGGCTGGAGGGAGCTTTAGTGAATCAGTTACATAGAATAACATAGGAACTGGTGAAGCTGGAGAGGCTGGAGGGAGCTTTAGTGAATCAGTTACATAGAATAACATAGGAACTGGTGAAGCTGAAGAGGCTGGAGGGAGCTTTAGTTAATCAGTTACATAGAATAACATAGGAACTGGTGAAGCTGGAGAGGCTGGAGGGAGCTTTAGTGAATCAGTTACATAGAATAACATAGGAACTGGTGAAGCTGGAGAGGCTGGAGGGAGCTTTAGTTAATCAGTTACATAGAATAACATAGGAACTGGTGAAGCTAGAGGGGCTGGAGGGAGCTTTAGTGAATCAGTTACATAGAATAACATAGGAACTAGTGAAGCTGGAGAGTTTGGAGGGAGGTTTAGTGAATCAGGTACATAGAATAATATAGGAACTAGTGAAGCTGGAGAGGCTGGAGGGAGCTTTAGTGAATCAGTTACATAGAATAGCATAGGTACTGGTGAAGCTGGAGAGGCTGGAGGGAGCTTTAGTGAATCAGTTACATAGAATAACATAGGAACTGGTGAAGCTGGAGAGGCTGAAGGGAGCTTTAGTGAATCAGTTACATAGAATAACATAGGAACTGGTGAAGCTGGAGAGGCTGGAGGGAGCTTTAGTGAATCCGTTACATAGAATAACATAGGAACTGGTGAAGCTGGAGAGGCTGGAAGGAGATTTAGTGAATCAGTTACATAGAATAACATAGGAACTGGTGAAGCTGGAGAGGCTGGAGGGAGCTTTAGTGAATCAGTTACATAGAATAACATAGGAACTGGTGAAGCTGGAGAGGCTGGAGGGAGCTTTAGTGAATCAGTTACATAGAATAACATAGGAACTGGTGAAGCTGGAGAGGCTGGAGGGAGGCTTTAGTGAATCAGTTACATAGAATAACATAGGAACTGGTGAAGCTGAGAGGGCTGGAGGTAGCTTTAGTTAATCAGTTACATAGAACAACATAGGAACTGGTGAAGCTGGAGAGGCTGGAGGGAGCTTTAGTGAATCAGTTACATAGAATAACATAGGAACTGGTGAGGCTGGAGGGAGCTTTAGTGAATCAGTTACATAGAATAACATAGGAACTGGTGAAGCTAGAGGGGCTGGAGGTAGCTTTAGTTAATCAGTTACATAGAACAACATAGGAACTGGTGAAGCTGGAGAGGCTGGAGGGAGCTTTAGTGAATCAGTTACATAGAATAACATAGGAACTGGTGAAGCTGGAGAGGCTGGAGGTAGCTTTAGTTAATCAGTTACATAGAATAACATAGGAACTGGTAAAGCTGGAGAGGCTGGAGGGAGCTTTAGTGAATCCGTTACATAGAATAACATAGGAACTGGTGAAGCTGGAGAGGCTGGAGGGAGCTTTAGTGAATCAGTTACATAGAATAACATAGGAACTGGTGAAGCTGAAGAGGCTGGAGGGAGCTTTAGTTAATCAGTTACATAGAATAACATAGGAACTGGTGAAGCTGGAGAGGCTGGAGGGAGCTTTAGTGAATCAGTTACATAGAATAACATAGGAACTGGTGAAGCTGGAGAGGCTGGAGGGAGCTTTAGTTAATCAGTTACATAGAATAACATAGGAACTGGTGAAGCTGGAGAGGCTGGAGGGAGCTTTAGTGAATCCGTTACATAGAATAACATAGGAACTGGTGAAGCTAGAGGGGCTGGAGGGAGCTTTAGTGAATCAGTTACATAGAATAACATAGGAACTAGTGAAGCTGGAGAGTTTGGAGGGAGCTTTAGTGAATCAGGTACATAGAATAATATAGGAACTAGTGAAGCTGGAGAGGCTGGAGGGAGCTTTAGTGAATCAGTTACATAGAATAGCATAGGTACTGGTGAAGCTGGAGACGCTGGAGGGAGCTTTAGTGAATCAGTTACATAGAATAACATAGGAACTGGTGAAGCTGGAGAGGCTGAAGGGAGCTTTAGTGAATCAGTTACATAGAATAACATAGGAACTGGTGAAGCTGGAGAGGCTGGAGGGAGCTTTAGTGAATCCGTTACATAGAATAACATAGGAACTGGTGAAGCTGGAGAGGCTGGAGGGAGATTTAGTGAATCAGTTACATAGAATAACATAGGAACTGGTGAAGCTGGAGAGGCTGGAGGGAGCTTTAGTGAATCAGTTACATAGAATAACATAGGAACTGGTGAAGCTGGAGAGGCTGGAGGGAGCTTTAGTGAATCAGTTACATAGAATAACATAGGAACTGGTGAAGCTGGAGAGGCTGGAGGGAGGCTTTAGTGAATCAGTTACATAGAATAACATAGGAGCTGGTGAAGCTAGAGGGGCTGGAGGTAGCTTTAGTTAATGAGTTACATAGAATAACATAGGAACTGGTGAAGCTGGAGAGGCTGGAGGGAGCTTTAGTGAATCAGTTACATAGAATAACATAGGAACTGGTGAGGCTGGAGGGAGCTTTAGTGAATCAGTTACATAGAATAACATAGGAACTGGTGAAGCTAGAGGGGCTGGAGGTAGCTTTAGTTAATCAGTTACATAGAACAACATAGGAACTGGTGAAGCTGGAGAGGCTGGAGGGAGCTTTAGTGAATCAGTTACATAGAATAACATAGGAACTGGTGAAGCTGGAGAGGCTGGAGGTAGCTTTAGTTAATCAGTTACATAGAACAACATAGGAACTGGTGAAGCTGGAGAGGCTGGAGGGAGCTTTAGTGAATCAGTTACATAGAATAACATAGGAACTGGTGAGGCTGGAGGGAGCTTTAGTGAATCAGTTACATAGAATTCCATAGGAACTGGTGAAGCTGGAGAGGCTGGAGAGAACTTTAGTGAATAAGTTACATAGAATAACACAGGAACTGGTGACGCTGGAGAGGCTGGAGGGAGCTTTAGTGAATCAGTTACATAGAATAGCATAGGAACTGGTGAAGCTGGAGAGGCTGGAGAGAACTTTAGTGAATAAGTTACATAGAATAGCATAGAAACTGGTGAAGATGGAGAGGCGTGAGGGAGCTTTAGTGAATCAGTTACATAGAATAACATAGGAACTGGTGAAGCTGGAGAGGCTGGAGGGAGCATTAGTGAATCAGTTACATAGAATAACATAGGAACTGGTGAAGCTGGTGAGGCTGGAGGGAGCTTAAGTGAATCAGTTACATAGAATAACATAGGAACTGGTGAAGCTGGTGAGGCTGGAGGGAGCTTTAGTGAATCAGTTACATAGAATAACATAGGAACTGGTGACGCTGGAGAGGCTGGAGGGAGCTTTAGTGAATCAGTTACATAGAATAACATAGGAACTGGAGAGGCTGGAGGGAGCTTTAGTGAATAAGTTACATAGAATAACATAGGAACTGGTGAAGCAGGAGAGGCTGGAGGGAGCTTTAGTGAATCAGTTACATAGAATAACATAAGAGCTGGTGAAGCTGGAGAGGCTGGAGGGAGCTTTAGTGAATCAGTTCCATAGAATAACATAGGAACTGGTGAAGCTGGAGAGGCTGGAGGGAGCTTTAGTGAATCAGTTACATAGAATAACATAGGAACTGGTGAAGCTGGAGAGGCTGGAGGGAGGCTTTAGTGAATCAGTTACATAGAATAACATAGGAACTGGTGAAGCTAGAGGGGCTGGAGGTAGCTTTAGTTAATCAGTTACATAGAACAACATAGGAACTGGTGAAGCTGGAGAGGCTGGAGGGAGCTTTAGTGAATCAGTTACATAGAATAACATAGGAACTGGTGAGGCTGGAGGGAGCTTTAGTGAATCAGTTACATAGAATAACATAGGAACTGGTGAAGCTAGAGGGGCTGGAGGTAGCTTTAGTTAATCAGTTACATAGAACAACATAGGAACTGGTGAAGCTGGAGAGGCTGGAGGGAGCTTTAGTGAATCAGTTACATAGAATAACATAGGAACTGGTGAAGCTGGAGAGGCTGGAGGTAGCTTTAGTTAATCAGTTACATAGAACAACATAGGAACTGGTGAAGCTGGAGAGGCTGGAGGGAGCTTTAGTGAATCAGTTACATAGAATAACATAGGAACTGGTGAGGCTGGAGGGAGCTTTAGTGAATCAGTTACATAGAATTCCATAGGAACTGGTGAAGCTGGAGAGGCTGGAGAGAACTTTAGTGAATAAGTTACATAGAATAACACAGGAACTGGTGACGCTGGAGAGGCTGGAGGGAGCTTTAGTGAATCAGTTACATAGAATAGCATAGGAACTGGTGAAGCTGGAGAGGCTGGAGAGAACTTTAGTGAATAAGTTACATAGAATAGCATAGAAACTGGTGAAGATGGAGAGGCTTGAGGGAGCTTTAGTGAATCAGTTACATAGAATAACATAGGAACTGGTGAAGCTGGAGAGGCTGGAGGGAGCATTAGTGAATCAGTTACATAGAATAACATAGGAACTGGTGAAGCTGGTGAGGCTGGAGGGAGCTTTAGTGAATCAGTTACATAGAATAACATAGGAACTGGTGAAGCTGGAGAGGCTGGAGGGAGCTTTAGTGAATCAGTTACATAGAATAACATAGGAACTGGTGACGCTGGAGAGGCTGGAGGGAGCTTTAGTGAATCAGTTACATAGAATAACATAGGAACTGGAGAGGCTGGAGGGAGCTTTAGTGAATAAGTTACATAGAATAACATAGGAACTGGTGAAGCTGGAGAGGCTGGAGGGAGCTTTAGTGAATCAGTTACATAGAATAACATAAGAGCTGGTGAAGCTGGAGAGGCTGGAGGGAGCTTTAGTGAATCAGTTCCATAGAATAACATAGGAACTGGTGAAGCTGGAGAGGCTGGAGGGAGCTTTAGTGAATCAGTTACATAGAATAACATAGGAACTGGTGAAGCTGGAGAGGCTGGAGAGAGCTTTAGTGAATCAGTTACATAGAATAACATAGGAACTGGTGAAGCTGGAGAGGCTGGAGGGAGCTTTAGTGAATCAGTTACATAGAATAACATAGGAACTGGTGAAGCTGGAGAAGCTGGAGGGAGCTTTAGTTAATCAGTTACATAGAACAACATAGGAACTGGTGAAGCTGGAGAGGCTGGAGGGAGCTTTAGTGAATCAGTTACATAGAATAACATAGGAACTGGTGAAGCTAGAGGGGCTGGAGGTAGCTTTAGTTAATCAGTTACATAGAATAACATAGGAACTGGTGAAGCTGGAGAGGCTGGAGGGAGCTTTAGTGAATCAGTTACATAGAATAACATAGGAACTGGTGAGGCTGGAGGGAGCTTTAGTGAATCAGTTACATAGAATTCCATAGGAACTGGTGAAGAGGGAAGGGCTGGAGGGAGCTTTAGTGAATCAGTTACATAGAATAGCATAGGAACTGGTGAAGCTGGAGAGGCTTGAGGGAGCTTTAGTGAATCAGTTACATAGAATAACATAGGAACTGGTGAAGCTGGAGAGGCTGGAGGGAGCATTAGTGAATCAGTTACATAGAATAACATAGGAACTGGTGAAGCTGGAGAGGCTGGAGGGAGCTTTAGTGAATCAGTTACATAGAATAACATAGGAACTGGTTAAGCTGGAGAGGCTGGAGGGAGCTTTAGTGAATCAGTTACATAGAATAACATAGGAACTGGTGAAGCTGGTGAGGCTGGAGGGAGCTTTAGTGAATCAGTTACATAGAATAACATAGGAACTGGTGAAGCTGGTGAGGCTGGAGGGAGCTTTAGTGAATCAGTTACATAGAATAACATAGGAACTGGTGACGCTGGAGAGGCTGGAGGGAGCTTTAGTGAATCAGTTACATAGAATAACATAGGCACTGGTGAAGCTGGAGAGGCTGGAGGGAGCTTTAGTGAATCAGTTACATAGAATAACATAGGAACTGGTGAGGCTGGAGGGAGCTTTAGTGAATCAGTTACATAGAATAACAGGAACTGGTGAAGCTGGAGAGGCTGGAGGGAGCTTTAGTGAATCAGTTACATAGAATAACAGGAACTGGTGAAGCTGGAGAGGCTGGAGGGAGCTTTAGTGAATCAGTTACATAGAATTCCATAGGAACTGGTGAAGAGGGAAGGGCTGGAGGGAGCTTTAGTGAATCAGTTAAATAGAATATCATAGGAACTGGTGAAGCTGGAGAGGCTGGAGAGAGCTTTAGTGAATTAGTTACATAGAATAACATAGGAACTGGTGAAGCTGGAGAGGCTGGAGGGAGCTTTAGTGAATCAGTTACATAGAATAACATAGGAACTGGTGAATCAGGAGAGGCTGGAGGGAGCTTTAGTGAATCAGTTACATAGAATAACATAGGAACTGGTGAAGTTGGAGAGGCTGGAGGGAGCTTTAGTGAATCAGTTACATAGAATAACATAGGAACTGGTTAAGCGGGAGAGGCTGGAGGGAGCTTTAGTGAATCAGTTACATAGAATAACATAGGAACTGGTGAAGCTGGAGAGGCTGGAGGGAGCTTTAGTGAATCAGTTACATAGAATAACATAGGAACTGGTGAAGCAGGAGAGGCTGGTGGGAGCTTTAGTGAATCAGTTACATAGAATAACAAAGGAACTGGTGAAGTTGGAGAGGCTGGAGGGAGCTTTAGTGAATCAGTTACATAGAATAACATAGGAACTGGTGAAGCTGGAGAGGCTTGAGGGAGCTTTAGTGAATCAGCTACATAGAATAACATAGGAACTGGTGAAGCTGGAGAGGCTGGAGGGAGCTTTAGTGAATCAGTTACATAGATTAACATAGGAACTGGTGAAGCTGGAGAGGCTGGAAGGAGCTTTAGTGAATCAGTTACATAGAATTACATAGGAACTGGTTAAGATGGAGAGGCTGGAGGGAGCTTTAGTGAATAAGTTACATAGAATAACATAGGAACTGGTGAAGCTGGAGAGGCTGGAGGGAGCTTTAGTGAATCAGTTACATAGAATAACATAGGAACTGGTGAAGCAGGAGAGGCTGGAGGGAGCTTTAGTGAACCAGTTACATAGAATAACATAGGAACTGGTGAAGTTGGAGAGGCTGGAGGGAGCTTTAGTGAATCAGTTACATAGAATAACATAGGAACTGGTGAAGCTGGAGAGGCTTGAGGGAGTTTTAGTGAATCAGTTACATAGAATAACATAGGAACTGGTGAAGCTGGAGAGGCTGGAGGGAGCTTTAGTGAATCAGTTACATAGATTAACATAGGAACTGGTGAAGCTGGAGAGGCTGGAGAGAGCTTTAGTGAATCAGTTACATAGAATAACATAGGAACTGGTGAAGCTGGAGAGGCTGGAGAGAGCTTTAGTGAATCAGTTACATAAAATAACATAGGAACTGGTGAAGCTAAAGAGGCTGGAGGGAGCTTTAGTGAATCAGTTACATAGAATAACATAGGAACTGGTGAAGCTGGAGAGGCTGGAGGTAGCTTTAGTCAATCAGTTACATAGAACAACATAGGAACTGGTGAAGCTGGAGAGGCTGGAGGGAACTTTAGTGAATCAGTTACATAGAATAACATAGGAACTGGTGAAGCTGGAGAGGCTGGAGGTAGCTTTAGTCAATCAGTTACATAGAATAACATAGGAACTGGTGAAGCTGGAGAGGCTGGAGGGAGCTTTAGTGAATCAGTTACATAGAATAACATAGGAACTGGTGAAGCTGGAGAGGCTGGAGGGAGCTTTAGTGAATCAGTTACATAGAATAACCTAGGAACTGGTAAAGCTGGAGAGGCTGGAGGGAGCTTTAGTGAATCAGTTACATAGAATAACATAGGAACTGGTGAAGCTGGAGAGGCTGGAGGGAGCTTTAGTGAATCAGTTACATAGAATAACATAGGAACTGGAGAGGCTGGAGGGAGCTTTAGTGAATCAGTTACATAGAGTAACATAGGAACTGGTGAAGCTGGAGAGGCTGGAGGGAGCTTTAGTGAATCAGTTACATAGAATAATATAGGAACTGGTGAAGCTGGAGAGGCTGGAGGGAGCTTTAGTGAATCAGTTACATAGAATAACATAGGAACTGATGAAGCTGGAGAGGCTGGAGGGAGCTTTAGTGAATCAGTTACATAGAATAACATAAGAGCTGGTGAAGCTGGAGAGGCTGGAGGGAGCTTTAGTGAATCAGTTACATAGAATAACATAGGAACTGGTGAAGCTAGAGGGGCTGGAGGGAGCTTTAGTGAATCAGTTACATAGAATAACATAGGAACTGGTGAAGCTGGAGGGGCTGGAGGGAGCTTTAGTGAATCAGTTACATAGAATATCATAGGAACTAGTGAAGCTGGAGAGTTTGGAGGGAGGTTTAGTGAATCAGTTACATAGAATAACATAGGAACTGGTGAAGCTGGAGAGGCTGGAGGTAGCTTTAGTTAATCAGTTACATAGAATAACATAGGAACTGGTGAAGCTGGAGAGGCTGGAGGGAGCTTTAGTGAATCAGTTACATAGAATAACATAGGAACTGGTGAAGCTGGAGAGGCTGGAGGGAGCTTTAGTGAATCAGTTACATAGAATAACATAGGAACTGGAGAGGCTGGAGGGAGCTTTAGTGAATCAGTTACATAGAGTAACATAGGAACTGGTGAAGAGGGCAGGGCTGGAGGGAGCTTTAGTGAATCAGTTACATAGAATAGCATAGGAACTGGTGAAGCTAGAGGGGCTGGAGGTAGCTTTAGTTAATCAGTTACATAGAATAACATAGGAACTGGTGAAGCTGGAGAGGCTGGAGGGAGCTTTAGTGAATCAGTTACATAGAATAACATAGGAACTGGTGAGGCTGGAGGGAGCTTTAGTGAATCAGTTACATAGAATTCCATAGGAACTGGTGAAGAGGGAAGGGCTGGAGGGAGCTTTAGTGAATCAGTTACATAGAATAGCATAGGAACTGGTGAAGCTGGAGAGGCTTGAGGGAGCTTTAGTGAATCAGTTACATAGAATAACATAGGAACTGGTGAAGCTGGAGAGGCTGGAGGGAGCATTAGTGAATCAGTTACATAGAATAACATAGGAACTGGTGAAGCTGGAGAGGCTGGAGGGAGCTTTAGTGAATCAGTTACATAGAATAACATAGGAACTGGTTAAGCTGGAGAGGCTGGAGGGAGCTTTAGTGAATCAGTTACATAGAATAACATAGGAACTGGTGAAGCTGGTGAGGCTGGAGGGAGCTTTAGTGAATCAGTTACATAGAATAACATAGGAACTGGTGAAGCTGGTGAGGCTGGAGGGAGCTTTAGTGAATCAGTTACATAGAATAACATAGGAACTGGTGACGCTGGAGAGGCTGGAGGGAGCTTTAGTGAATCAGTTACATAGAATAACATAGGCACTGGTGAAGCTGGAGAGGCTGGAGGGAGCTTTAGTGAATCAGTTACATAGAATAACATAGGAACTGGTGAGGCTGGAGGGAGCTTTAGTGAATCAGTTACATAGAATAACAGGAACTGGTGAAGCTGGAGAGGCTGGAGGGAGCTTTAGTGAATCAGTTACATAGAATAACAGGAACTGGTGAAGCTGGAGAGGCTGGAGGGAGCTTTAGTGAATCAGTTACATAGAATAACATAGGAACTGGTGAAGCTGGAGGGAGCTTTAGTGAATCAGTTAAATAGAATATCATAGGAACTGGTGAAGCTGGAGAGGCTGGAGAGAGCTTTAGTGAATTAGTTACATAGAATAACATAGGAACTGGTGAAGCTGGAGAGGCTGGAGGGAGCTTTAGTGAATCAGTTACATAGAATAACATAGGAACTGGTGAAGCAGGAGAGGCTGGAGGGAGCTTTAGTGAATCAGTTACATAGAATAACATAGGAACTGGTGAAGTTGGAGAGGCTGGAGGGAGCTTTAGTGAATCAGTTACATAGAATAACATAGGAACTGGTTAAGCGGGAGAGGCTGGAGGGAGCTTTAGTGAATCAGTTACATAGAATAACATAGGAACTGGTGAAGCTGGAGAGGCTGGAGGGAGCTTTAGTGAATCAGTTACATAGAATAACATAGGAACTGGTGAAGCAGGAGAGGCTGGAGGGAGCTTTAGTGAATCAGTTACATAGAATAACATAGGAACTGGTGAAGCTGGAGAGGCTTGAGGGAGCTTTAGTGAATCAGTTACATAGAATAACATAGGAACTGGTGAAGCTGGAGAGGCTGGAGGGAGCTTTAGTGAATCAGTTACATAGATTAACATAGGAACTGGTGAAGCTGGAGAGGCTGGAAGGAGCTTTAGTGAATCAGTTACATAGAATTACATAGGAACTGGTTAAGCTGGAGAGGCTGGAGGGAGCTTTAGTGAATAAGTTACATAGAATAACATAGGAACTGGTGAAGCTGGAGAGGCTGGAGGGAGCTTTAGTGATATCCAAACACACTCCAAAAAGAGTAGCAGCAAACAATTGTGTTTATTGGGCTGTGTTGTACCCAATAAACACAATTGTTTGCTGCTACTCTTTTTGGAGTGTGTTTGGATATTACTTTAGAGACTAGAGTGGGTCTCTTGAGTGGCTGGCACAGGGACCGTTGTGTGCTGAGTCAATTGACTTTGTATTTGGGAGCTTTAGTGAATCAGTTACATAGAATAACATAGGAACTGGTGAAGCAGGAGAGGCTGGAGGGAGCTTTAGTGAACCAGTTACATAGAATAACATAGGAACTGGTGAAGTTGGAGAGGCTGGAGGGAGCTTTAGTGAATCAGTTAATAGAATAACATAGGAACTGGTGAAGCTAGAGGGGCTGGAGGGAGCTTTAGTGAATCAGTTACATAGAATAACATAGGAACTGGTGAAGCTGGAGGGGCTGGAGGGAGCTTTAGTGAATCAGTTACATAGAATATCATAGGAACTAGTGAAGCTGGAGAGTTTGGAGGGAGGTTTAGTGAATCAGTTACATAGAATAACATAGGAACTGGTGAAGCTGGAGAGGCTGGAGGTAGCTTTAGTTAATCAGTTACATAGAATAACATAGGAACTGGTGAAGCTGGAGAGGCTGGAGGGAGCTTTAGTGAATCAGTTACATAGAATAACATAGGAACTGGTGAAGCTGGAGAGGCTGGAGGGAGCTTTAGTGAATCAGTTACATAGAATAACATAGGAACTGGAGAGGCTGGAGGGAGCTTTAGTGAATCAGTTACATAGAGTAACATAGGAACTGGTGAAGCTGGAGAGGCTGGAGGGAGCTTTAGTGAATCAGTTACATAGAATAATATAGGAACTGGTGAAGCTGGAGAGGCTGGAGGGAGCTTTAGTGAATCAGTTACATAGAATAACATAGGAACTGATGAAGCTGGAGAGGCTGGAGGGAGCTTTAGTGAATCAGTTACATAGAATAACATAAGAGCTGGTGAAGCTGGAGAGGCTGGAGGGAGCTTTAGTGAATCAGTTACATAGAATAACATAGGAACTGGTGAAGCTGGAGAGGCTGGAGGGAGCTTTAGTTAATCAGTTACATAGAATAACATAGGAACTGGTGAAGCTGGAGAGGCTGGAGGGAGCTTTAGTGAATCAGTTACATAGAATAACATAGGAACTGGTGAAGCTGGAGAGGCTGGAGGGAGCTTTAGTGAATCAGTTACATAGAATAACATAGGAACTGGTGAAGCTGAAGAGGCTGGAGGGAGCTTTAGTTAATCAGTTACATAGAATAACATAGGAACTGGTGAAGCTGGAGAGGCTGGAGGGAGCTGTAGTGAATCAGTTACATAGAATAACATAGGAACTGGTGAAGCTGGAGAGGCTGGAGGGAGCTTTAGTTAATCAGTTACATAGAATAACATAGGAACTGGTGAAGCTAGAGGGGCTGGAGGGAGCTTTAGTGAATCAGTTACATAGAATAACATAGGAACTAGTGAAGCTGGTGAGTTTGGAGGGAGGTTTAGTGAATCAGGTACATAGAATAATATAGGAACTAGTGAAGCTGGAGAGGCTGGAGGGAGCTTTAGTGAATCAGTTACATAGAATAGCATAGGTACTGGTGAAGCTGGAGACGCTGGAGGGAGCTTTAGTGAATCAGTTACATAGAATAACATAGGAACTGGTGAAGCTGGAGAGGCTGAAGGGAGCTTTAGTGAATCAGTTACATAGAATAACATAGGAACTGGTGAAGCTGGAGAGGCTGGAGGGAGCTTTAGTGAATCCGTTACATAGAATAACATAGGAACTGGTGAAGCTGGAGAGGCTGGAAGGAGCTTTAGTGAATCAGTTACATAGAATAACATAGGAACTGGAGAGGCTGGAGGGAGCTTTAGTGAATCAGTTACATAGAATAACATAGGAACTGGTGAAGCTGGAGAGGCTGGAGGGAGCTTTAGTGAATCCGTTACATAGAATAACATAGGAACTGGTGAAGCTGGAGAGGCTGGAAGGAGCTTTAGTGAATCAGTTACATAGAATAACATAGGAACTGGTGAAGCTGGAGAGGCTGGAGGGAGCTTTAGTGAATCAGTTACATAGAATAACATAGGAACTGGTGAAGCTGGAGAGGCTGGAGGGAGCTTTAGTGAATCAGTTACATAGAATAACATAGGAACTGGTGAAGCTGGAGAGGCTGGAGGGAGCTTTAGTGAATCAGTTGCATAGAATAACATAGGAACTGGTGAAGCTGGAGGGGCTGGAGGGAGGTTTAGTGAATCAGTTACATAGAATAACATAGGAACTAGTGAAGCTGGAGAGGTTGGAGGGAGCTTTAGTGAATCAGGTACATAGAATAATATAGGAACTAGTGAAGCTGGAGAGGCTGGAGGGAGCTTTAGTGAATCAGTTACATAGAATAGCATAGGAACTGGTGAAGCTGGAGGGAGCTTTAGTGAATCAGTTACATAGAATAACATAGGAACTGGTGAAGCTGGAGAGGTTGGAGGGAGCTTTAGTGAATCAGTTACATAGAATAATATAGGAACTAGTAAAGCTGGAGAGGCTGGAGGGAGCTTAAGTGATTCAGGTACATAGAATAACATAGGAACTGGTGAAGCTGGAGAGGCTGGAGGGAGCTTTAGTGAATCAGTTACATAGAATAACATAGGAACTGGTGAAGTTGGAGAGGTTGGAGGGAGGTTTAGTGAATCAGGTACATAGAATAACATAGGAACTGGTGAAGCTGGAGAGGCTGGATGGAGCTTTAGTGAATCAGTTACATAGAATAACAGGAACTGGTGAAGCTGGAGAGGCTGGAGGGAGCTTTAGTGAATCAGTTACATAGAATTCCATAGGAACTGGTGAAGAGGGAAGGGCTGGAGGGAGCTTTAGTGAATCAGTTACATAGAATAGCATAGGAACTGGTGAAGCTGGAGAGGCTGGAGAGAGCTTTAGTGAATTAGTTACATAGAATAACATAGGAACTGGTGAAGCTGGAGAGGCTGGAGGGAGCTTTAGTGAATCAGTTACATAGAATAACATAGGAACTGGTGAAGCAGGAGAGGCTGGAGGGAGCTTTAGTGAATCAGTTACATAGAATAACATAGGAACTGGTGAAGTTGGAGAGGCTGGAGGGAGCTTTAGTGAATCAGTTACATAGAATAACATAGGAACTGGTGAAGCTGGAGAGGCTTGAGGGAGCTTTAGTGAATCAGTTACATAGAATAACATAGGAACTGGTGAAGCTGGAGAGGCTGGAGGGAGCTTTAGTGAATCAGTTACATAGATTAACATAGGAACTGGTGAAGCTGGAGAGACTGGAGGGAGCTTTAGAGAATTAGTTACATAGAATAACATAGGAACTGGTGAAGCTGGAGAGGCTGGAGAGAGCTTTAGTGAATCAGTTACATAAAACAACATAGGAACTGGTGAAGCTAAAGAGGCTGGAGGGAAATTTAGTGAATCAGTTACATAGAATAACATAGGAACTGGTGAAGCTGGAGAGGCTGGAGGGAACTTTAGTGAATCAGTTACATAGAATAACCTAGGAACTGGTGAAGCTGGAGAGGCCGGAGGGAGCTTTACTTAATCAGTTACATAGAACAACATAGGAACTGGTGAAGCTGGAGAGGCTGGAGAGAGCTTTAGTGAATCAGTTACATAGAATAACATAGGAACTGGTGAAGCTGGAGAGGCTGGAGGGAACTTTAGTGAATCAGTTACATAGAATAACCTAGGAACTGGTGAAGCTGGAGAGGCTGGAGGGAGCTTTAGTGAATCAGTTACATAGAATAACATAGGAACTGGTGAAGCTGGAGAGGCTGGAGGGAGCTTTAGTGAATCAGTTACATAGAATAACATAGGAACTGGAGAGGCTGGAGGGAGCTTTAGTGAATCAGTTACATAGAATAACATAGGAACTGGTGAAGCAGGAGAGGCTGGAGGGAGCTTTAGTGAATCAGTTACATAGAATAACATAGGAACTGGTGAAGTTGGAGAGGCTGGAGGGAGCTTTAGTGAATCAGTTACATAGAATAACATAGGAACTGGTGAAGCTGGAGAGGCTTGAGGGAGCTTTAGTAAATCAGTTACATAGAATAACATAGGAACTGGTGAAGCTGGAGAGGCTGGAGGGAGCTTTAGTGAATCAGTTACATAGATTAGCATAATAACTGGTGAAGCTGGAGAGGCTGGAGAGAGCTTTAGTGAATCAGTTACATAGAATAACATAGGAACTGGTGAAGCTGGAGAGACTGGAGGGAGCTTTAGAGAATTAGTTATATAGAATAACATAGGAACTGGTGAAGCTGGAGAGGCTGGAGAGAGCTTTAGTGAATCAGTTACATAAAATAACCTAGGAACTGGTGAAGCTGGAGAGGCTGGAGGGAGCTTTAGTGAATCAGTTACATAGAATAACATAGGAACTGGTGAAGCTGGAGAGGCTGGAGGGAGCTTTAGTGAATCAGTTACATAGAATAACATAGGAACTGGAGAGGCTGGAGGGAGCTTTAGTGAATCAGTTACATAGAGTAACATAGGAACTGGTGAAGCTGGAGAGGCTGGAGGGAGCTTTAGTGAATCAGTTACATAGAATAACAGGAACTGGTGAAGCTGGAGAGGCTGGAGGGAGCTTTAGTGAATCAGTTACATAGAATAACATAGGAACTGATGAAGCTGGAGAGGCTGGAGGGAGCTTTAGTGAATCAGTTACATAGAATAACATAAGAGCTGGTGAAGCTGGAGAGGCTGGAGGGAGCTTTAGTGAATCAGTTACATAGATTAGCATAAGAACTGGTGAAGCTGGAGAGGCTGGAGAGAGCTTTAGTGAATCAGTTACATAGAATAACATAGGAACTGGTGAAGCTGGAGAGACTGGAGGGAGCTTTAGAGAATTAGTTATATAGAATAACATAGGAACTGGTGAAGCTGGAGAGGCTGGAGGGAGCTTTAGTGAATCAGTTACATAGAATAACATAGGAACTGATGAAGCTGGAGAGGCTGGAAGGAGCTTTAGTGAATCAGTTACATAGAATAACATAGGAACTGGTGAAGCTAGAGGGGCTGGAGGGAGCTTTAGTGAATCAGTTACATAGAATAACATAGGAACTAGTGAAGCTGGAGAGTTTGGAGGGAGGTTTAGTGAATAAGTTACATAGAATAACATAGGAACTGGTGAAGCTGGAGAGGCTGGAGGGAGCTTTAGTGAATCAGTTACATAGAATAGCATAGGGACTGGTGAAGCTGGAGAGGCTGGAGGGAGCTTTAGTGAATCAGTTACATAGAATAACATAGGAACTGGTGAAGCTGGAGAGGCTGAAGGGAGCTTTAGTGAATCAGTTACATAGAATAACACAGGAACTGGTGAAGCTGGAGAGGCTGGAGGGAGGTTTAGTGAATCCGTTACATAGAATAACATAGGAACTGGTGAAGCTGGAGAGGCTGGAAGGAGCTTTAGTGAATCAGTTACATAGAATAACATAGGAACTGGTGAAGCTGGAGAGCCTGGAGGGAGCTTTAGTGAATCAGTTACATAGAATACCATAGGAACTGGTGAAGCTGGAGAGGCTGGAGGGAGCTTTAGTGAATCAGTTACATAGAATAACATAGGAACTGGTGAAGCTGGAGAGGCTGGAGGGAGCTTTAGTGAATCAGTTACATAGAATAACATAGGAACTGGTGAAGCTGGAGAGGCTGGAGGGAGGCTTTAGTGAATCAGTTACATAGAATAACATAGGAACTAGTGACGCTGGAGAGGTTGGAGGGAGCTTTAGTGAATCAGTTACATAGAATAATATAGGAACTAGTGAAGCTGGAGAGGCTGGAGGGAGGTTTAGTGAATCAGTTACATAGAATAACAAAGGAACTGGTGAAGCTGGAGAGGCTGGAGGAAGCTTTAGTGAATCAGTTACATAGAATAACATAGGAACTGGTGAAGCTGGAGAGGCTGGAGGGAGCTTTAGTGAATCATTTACATAGAATAACATAGGAACTGGTGAAGCTGGAGAGGCTGGAGGGAGCTTTAGTGAATCAGTTACATAGAATAACATAGGAACTGGTGAAGCTGGAGAGGCTGGAGGGAGCTTTAGTGAATCAGTTACATAGAATAACATAGGAACTAGTGAAGCTGGAGAGGTTGGAGGGAGCTTTAGTGAATCAAGTACATAGAATAATATAGGAACTAGTGAAGCTGAAGAGGCTGGAGGGAGCTTTAGTGAATCAGTTACATAGAATAGCATAGGAACTGGTCAAGCTGGAGAGGCTGGAGGGAGCTTTAGTGAATCAGTTACATAGAATAACATAGGAACTGGTGAAGCTGGAGAGGCTGGAGGGAGCTTTAGTGAATCAGTTACTAGAATAACATAGGAACTGGTGAAGCTGGAGAGGCTGGAGGGAGCTTTAGTGAATCAGTTACATAGAATAACATAGGAACTGGTGAAGCTGGAGAGGCTGGAGGGAGCTTTAGTGAATCAGTTACTAGAATAACATAGGAACTGGTGAAGCTGGAGAGGCTGGAGGGAGCTTTAGTGAATCAGTTACATAGAATAACATAGGAACTGGTGAAGCAGGAGAGGCTGGGGGGAGCTTTAGTGAATCAGTTACATAGAATAACATAGGAACTGGTGAAGCAGGAGAGGCTGGAGGGAGCTTTAGTGAATCAGTTACATAGAATAACATAGGAACTGGTGAAGCAGGAGAGGCTGGAGGGAGCTTTAGTGAATCAGTTACATAGAATAACATAGGAACTGGTGAAGCTGGAGAGGCTGGAGGGAGGTTTTAGTGAATCAGTTACATAGAATAACATAGGAACTAGTGAAGCTGGAGAGGTTGGAGGGAGCTTTAGTGAATCAGTTACATAGAATAATATAGGAACTAGTGAAGCTGGAGAGGCTGGAGGGAGCTTTAGTGAATCAGGTACATAGAATAACATAGGAACTGGTGAAGCTGGAGAGGCTGGAGGGAGCTTTAGTGAATCAGTTACATAGAATAACATAGGAACTGGTGAAGCTGGAGAGGTTGGAGGGAGCTTTAGTGAATCAGGTACATAGAATAATATAGGAACTAGTGAAGCTGGAGAGGCTGGAGGGAGCTTTAGTGAATCAGTTACATAGAATAGCATAGGGACTGGTGAAGCTGGAGAGGCTGGAGGGAGCTTTAGTGAATCAGTTACATAGAATAACATAGGAACTGGTGAAGCTGGAGAGGCTGGAGGGAGTTTTAGATAATCAGTTACATAGAATAACATAGGAACTGGTGAAGCTGGAGAGGCTAGAGGGAGCTTTAGTGAATCAGTTACATAGAATAACATAGGAACTGGTGAAGCTGGAGAGGCTGGAGGGAGGCTTTAGTGAATCAGTTACATAGAATAACATAGGAACTAGTGAAGCTGGAGAGGTTGGAGGGAGCTTTAGTGAATCAGTTACATAGAATAATATAGGAACTAGTGAAGCTGGAGAGGCTGGAGGGAGCTTTAGTGAATCAGGTACATAGAATAACATAGGAATTGGGAAGCTGGAGAGGCTGGAGGGAGCTTTAGTGAATCAGTTACATAGAATAACATAGGAACTGGTGAAGCTGGAGAGAGCTTTAGTGAATCAGTTAAATAGAATAACATAGGAACTGGTGAAGTTGGAGAGAGCTTTAGTGAATCAGTTACATAGAATAACATAGGAACTGGTGAAGCTGGAGAGGCTGGAGGGAGCTTTAGTGAATCAGGTACATAGAATAACATAGGAATTGGGAAGCTGGAGAGGCTGGAGGGAGCTTTAGTGAATCAGTTACATAGAATAACATAGGAACTGGTGAAGCTGGAGAGAGCTTTAGTGAATCAGTTAAATAGAATAACATAGGAACTGGTGAAGTTGGAGAGGCTGGAGGGAGCTTTAGTGAATCAGTTACATAGAATAACATAGGAACTGGTGAAGCTGGAGAGGCTGGAGGGAGCTTTAGTGAATCAGTTACATAGAATAACATAGGAACTGGTGAAGCTGGAGAGGCTGGAGGGAGCTTTAGTGAATCAGTTACATAGAATAACATAGGAATATATATTGAATGTTTGTGAACTTACCTTCAGGCAATAAGGAGAGCAGATCTTTAGAACAGAGCAGAAGAGATACTTCTAGATACATCACAGGAACAAGTAGTGGTGTTTCCCCAGTTTCAGATCAGGATAAATTTGCAGATGAGATTATTTCCTGGTGAACTGGGGAGCTTTCCTTGTTAATAATAAATCAGTTGAGAAGAATTAGCAGATCATTCTGCTGTCTGACACTGGGATAGTCAGTTTATCTCAACTAGAATGTAATAAAGTGACATTTATTTCTGTTGTGTGAAGGGACATTTCCTTTTGGCACAATTAGGGCGACATTACAAGTAAGCGCTATTTTCATGTCAACTTTGCTACATGGAAGCTTTGTGCGCGCGTCAGGTGGCGCATGTATTACGAGTTGAAGCTTTAAAGTTTGTATGCAAGCAAAACCTGACACACACTAACAAAATATTGCAACCGCCTTAACATATTCTCCCCATAGATGTCAATGGAGAGTGCAAACTGAGAAATAAACCTAACACCTATACCTAAGCGCTAACTCCAGAGTTATGAAAATGTCACATTCGGGTGTTCCTCACATAGAGAACAATGTACTTATTATTATAAATATATATATATGATTGGAAAGAGGACAAAGGAAATCAGCGCTAAGTGTATAGTCCCAAGACCTGTAATCTAGATGTTAAGATATGAACCGGCTGCCTAATACCTGAAATATGGACAAATGAAAGGTCCCCACCTAGCAGTGTCCTATTGCTGGTTGATAAAAAAGATGAGTGAAAAGATAGGTATCAAGGCACTGTTCATGTGAAAGATATATGTATATATGTATAACAGAGGATGTATAGTGTGAATAAATAACACAATGCTACACAGATATAAAGTATAGAAAAACCCAAACTTAAAGGGACACTCAGGTTAAATTACATTTTCATGATTCAGATACAGCATGTCATTTTAAACAACTTTCCAATTTACTTCCATTAAAAAAAATGTGCACAAACTTTTATATTTACAATTTTTGAGTCACCAGATACTACTGAGCATGTGCAAGAACTCACAGACTATACGTATATGCATTTGCGATTGGCTGATTGCTATCACATGGTACAAGGGGAGTGGAAATAGACATAACTTTGAAATTTGTTTTAAAAAAATCTACTACTTATTTGAAGTTCAGACTAAATGCTATTGCATTGTCTTGTTATCGTGCATTTGTTAATTATGCAAAGCTAATGTGTTGACTGGTCCTTTAAGGTTGCATTAAATAAAATAAGGTAGGGTAAAAAGATGCACACCAAGACCCTAAATGGATCGAATGTAAATGTATACTCTTTTGAGAGTTATAGATTTGTCACAATGTGTTTTTTTCCCTTTTTCAAACACTTAAAAACTAAAAATGAGTTGATCAGTTCATAAAATTAGTTGTCCAACATCTAAAGCACACACAAAAGATGAGTCCCCAATTGTAAGGCGTAGGATCTTATTCATATGATATCCACACACAAGTGATAAGTGCCCACTTACTAAAAACAACCTCAATCCTATGAGGTAAGTAAATGCGTCCCTTTAGGGCAATCCGTCCCGTAGCAATTCTGGAAGCCGCTTCAATGCCACCTCAGTATGGTAGAAGTTCTTGTCCTTCCTTCCAGGTCTGTTCTGTGAACTCCTCTCAGCAGCACAATGTGTCATACATAGGGAGAGAGGAAACACAAACCAATAGTGCAACACTGTATGCAGATTTCATAAAGTATTTTATTATAAACTATGTTAAAAAATGCTCACATTTGCAAACCTCAATCCAATATGAGGTATCAGTTAAACCTATAGTGCCGTTGATGACAACAGGTGCAGTTTCCAAGATAATATCGGCATAGTAACTATGCAACCAAGAAAAAGCCGGTATAGAAGCCGCCTATTGGTTACTCTAGTCACATGGTGTAAACAAACCATGTAAGTATTAGACACGTAATTGTAGCCCCCTGATTGGCCGGTTTAGATTAGGATCACAGAAATGCCCAACACAATAAGGGTATTTAAAGGCACAATTGGGACCATCTTACCAGTCTTGATAAAGGCCTGTGTCATAGGGCCGAAACGCGTTGACCCACTGGTAAGAATTACTCCAAGGATACTTCTCTTCTGTGGACATATTACACTATGTTTATATTTATTCACAGGGACATTTTAGGACATTGAACTAGCAGCTGACCGTTGTCAGGGATTCGCCTAGGGATCATCACCATCAACATCTAAGGTTTTTTTCCTGTTACAATTCATTTGGATTACAAAATTGGCTTTTTGTTTTCTTTTATGATCATTATTAACATTTGTTGAACATCACCTTGATTTTCACTATTTTTGAATAATTATTTCTATTTTTGCATCTTTTGGTTTGTTTCACATCGATTGTGTCACTTATTATCAGCATCTTATTATTTTTTTGCACTGCTGTGCCACCTTGCATTACAACAAGGATCCTCACATTTTTCATATTTTTATCATTGATATCATTGCTTTTATTATCTCACTCATTGTGTGCACCTTTTGAAAATCACTTTAATATCGGTCCCTGCAAATCTCAACCAGTATTGCACACCAATCCAGTCAACCCATTCATTACAAAATGTCATCCTTTTAACCTATTACATTTGTCATAACATGGATCCATGAATGTTTTACTGTTTTATTGTATTTTTAATTGCATTTTTATGCTTATTTCTGTAATAAATTTACTGTATTTAATTTCTCTTACTTGGTGTATCCAGTCCACGGATTCATCCTTACTTGTGGGATATTCTCATTCCCTACAGGAAGTGGCAAAGAGAGCACACAGCAGAGCTGTCCATATAGCTCCCCCTCAGGCTCCGCCCCCCCAGTCATTCTCTTTGCCGCTCTAACAAGTAGCATCTCCACGGGAGGGTAAAGTGAATGTGGTGTTAGATTTGTAGTTTTTATTTCTTCAATCAAGAGTTTGTTATTTTAAAATAGTGCCGGTTTGTACTATTTACTCTGTGGCAGAAAGTGATGAAGATTTCTGCTGAGAGGAAAACGATTTTAGCATGTTGTAACTAAAATCCATTGCTGTTCCCACACAGGACTGTTGAGTACAGGAGAACTTCAGTTGGGGGGAACAGTTTGCAGGCTTAACTGCTATAAGGTATGCTCAGTCACTTTTTTTCTAGTCAAGACCTGGTAATGCTAGAAGACTGACAAGAATCCCCATGTGGGGAAGGTAAGCCATATTCTGAGACTTAGTATAGAAGGATGGCTTAGTTAAAAGGGCTTAAAACGCTGGTGGACACTGTTAAGGGGAAATCAATTATTTTATTACAATAATCTGATATTTGTACAAGTGTTTATTACATTTGGAACACTTTTTTGGGGTTTTGTTCCGCTTGGCATATCTTTAGACACCTATTTTGGCTTGGGAAGGCCCCACAACTCCGGAGTGAAGAGGGAGGGGGCCTAAATTTCGCACCTCAGTTGCGCAGTTCATTTGCAAGACAGCTTCATGCAGCTTCACGTGTAGAGTCCAGAGATTGCTGGAGGACTCCAGAGAGGCTTATTTTCGTCCAAAACTAATCCCCAAGGAAGGTAGGGCCACAGCAGAGGCTGTGGCATGGTGCTGTAGTTTGTTAAACCGGTGGCCTGCTTTAATTTGCTCCGGTTTGGGCAATAAGGGGTTAATTGTCTTGAAATTTACTGTGCAATCATTTCAAAGCATTAGGATCATATGGTGAAAATTTCATAAAGATTGGATGTTTTTTTGAGGTTTAGTAAAAAAGTGTGCGCTTTTTATTATTTAAAGGCACAGTACCGTTTTTTCAAAAATTGTATTTTACTGTATTTGAGTGCTGTCTAAGTCTGTTTAACATGTCTGAGCCTACAGATAGACCCTGTTCTATGTGTTTAATAGCCATGGCGGTACACCCTTTACATTTGTGTTTGAAGTGTGCTAAGGTATCTAAACATTTTAAAGACCATGCAGTGACACTTAAAAATGTAGCCCAAGATGATTCTTTGACGAAAGGTAACGAGGATAGTCCTCCTTCCTCTCCCCATGTGTCGACACCAGTTACGTCCGCGCAAGCGTTGCCTAGTACCTCTAGCGCATTGGGCCCTATTACATTACAACAATTAGCAGCAGTCATGGATAATTCCCTTGCGGCATTTCTATCCAAACTGCCAGTTTTTTCTAAAAAGCGTGATAGCTCAGTTTTAAGAACAGAGGATGAGCAATCAGAAGCTTTGGATGATTTATCCGTTGTACCCTCACAACACTCTGAAGTGGCAGTGAGGGATGGGCTGTCCGAGGGAGAAATTTCTGACACAGGAAAAGTTTCTCAGCGGGCAGAATCAGATTCCTTAGCGTTTAAATTGAAGCTGGAACACCTCCGCGTACTGCTTAAGGAGGTTTTAGCTACGCTGGATGATTGTGACCCCCATGGTGGTCCCAGAAAAATTGTGTAAAATTGACAGGTTTCTAGAAGTCCCTGTATACACTGATGCGTTTCCGATCCCGAAGAGGGTGGCGGATATTGTGACTAGGGAGTGGGAGAGACCAGGTGTACCTTTTGTTCCCCCCCCTATCTTTAAGAAAATGTTCCCCATAAATGACCCCAGGCGGGACGCGTGGCAGACGGTCCCTAAGGTAGAGGGAGCAGTTTCAACACTAGCCAAGTGCAAAACCATTCCAATAGAAGACAGTTGTGCTTTCAAAGATCCTATGGATAAAAAATTGGAAGGTTTACTGAAGAAAATGTTTGTTCAGCAAGGTTTCCTTCTTCAACCAATTGCCTGCATTATTCCTGTAACTACTGCAGCGGCTTTTTGGTTTGAGGCACTGGAGGAGTCGCTCCAGAGGGAGACTTCATATGACGAAGTCATGGATAGAATTCATGCTCTGAAGCTGGCTAATTCTTTTATCATAGATGCCGCTTTCCAATTAGCTAAGTTAGCGGCGAAAAATTCTGGTTTTGCCATTATGGCGCGAAGAGCGCTTTGGCTCAAATCATGGTCGGCTGACGTGTTGTCCAAAACAAAGTTACTAAACATTCCTTTTAAGGGAAAGACCCTTTTCGGTCCCGAGTTGAAAGAAATTATCGCGGATATCACGGATATCACTGGGGGAAAGGGCCATGCCCTTCCGCAGGATAGACCGTTTAAGGCCAAAAACAAGGCTAATTTTCGCTCCTTTCGCAACTTCAGGAGCGGACCTGCTTCAACCTCTGCTGCCGCAAAGCAAGAGGGTAACGCTTCACAGCCCAAAGCAACCTGGAAACCCTTGCAGGGCTGGAATAAGGGTAAACAGGCCAAGAAGCCTGCGGCTGCTACCAAGACAGCATGAAGGGGTAGCCCCCGATCCGGGACCGGATCTAGTAGGGGGCAGACTTTCTCTCTTTGCTCGGGCTTGGGCAAGAGATGTTCCAGATCCTTGGGCGTTAGAAATTGTTGCTCAGGGGTATCTTCTAGAATTCAAGGACTCTCCTCCAAGGGTAAGGTTCCACATTTCTCGTTTGTCTTCAGACCAGACAAAGAAACAGGCGTTCTTATGCTGTGTAGAAGATCTACTAAAGATGGGAGTGATACACCCAGTTCCAATTACAGAACAAGGACTGGGTTTTTTTCTCAAACCTGTTTGTAGTTTCCAAAAAAGAAGGAACTTTCAGGCCAATCCTGGATCTAAAAATTCTAAACAAATTCCTCAGAGTTCCATCATTCAAAATGGAAACCATTTGGACAATTTTGCCGATGATCCAGGAAGGTCAATATATGACTACCGTGGATCTAAAGGGTGCATATCTACATATTCCCATCCACAAAGATCACCATCAGTTCCTAAGGTTCGCTTTTCTGGACAAGCATTACCAGTTCGTGGCCCTTCCTTTCGGGTTGGCCACTGCTCCCAGAATTTTTACAAAGGTGCTAGGGTCCCTCCTAGCGGTACTAAGACCGCGGGGCATTGCAGTAGCACCTTACCTAGATGACATCTTAATACAGGCGGCGTCTTTTCACAGAGCCAAGGCTCATACGGACATTGTGCTGGCCTTTCTAAGGTCACACGGGTGGAAGGTGAACATCGAAAAAAGTTCTCTGTCCCCGCTCACAAGGGTTCCCTTCCTGGGAACACTAATAGACTCGGAAGAAATGAAGATATTTCTGACGGAGGTCAGGAAGTTGAAGCTTTTAACTACTTGCCGAGTTCTTCATTCCATTCCTCGGCCTTCTGTAGCTCAGTGCATGGAGGTAATCGGGAAAATGGTCGCGGCAATGGACGTGGTCCCTTTTGCCCGAATTCATCTCAGACCACTGCAACTGTGCATGCTCAAACAGTGGAATGGGGATTATGCAGATTTGTCTCCTCAAATACAACTGGACCAGAAAACCAGGGATTCTCTTCTCTGGTGGTTGTCTCAGGATCACCTGTCTCAGTGAATGTGCTTCCGCAGACCGGAGTGGATTATTGTCACGACCGACGCCAGTCTGTTAGGCTGGGGTGCGGTCTGGGACTCCCTGAAAGCTCAGGGCCTATGGTCTCGGGAAGAATCTCTTCTCCCGATAAACATTTTGGAACTGAGAGCGATATTCAACACGCTCCAGGCATGGCCTCAACTAGCGGAGGCCAAATTCATCAGATTTCAGTCGGACAACATCACGACTGTAGCGTACATCAATCATCAGGGAGGAACAAAGAGTTCCCTAGCGATGAAGGAAGTAACCAAGATCATCAAATGGGCGGAGGATCACTCCTGCCATCTCTCAGCAATTCACATCCCAGGAGTAGACAACTGGGAGGCGGATTTTCTAAGTCGTCAGACCTTTCACCCGGGGGAGTGGGAACTCCACCTGGAGGTTTTTGCTCAGTTGACCCAGCTATAGGGCATTCCGGAATTGGATCTGATGGTGTCCCGTCAGAACACCAAACTTCCTCTTTAAGGATCGAGGTCCAGGGACCCCAAGGCGACATTAATAGATTAATAGTTTCCTCTTCTCCCTCAGCTAATAGCCAGAATCAAACAGGAGAAGGCTTCGGTAATTTTGATAGCGCCTGCGTGGCCACGCAGGACTTGGTATGCAGACCTAGTGGACATGTCATCTGTTCCACCATGGAAGCTGCCATGGAGGCAGGATCTTCTAATTCAGGGTCCATTCAAGCATCCAAATCTAGTTTCTCTGCAACTGACTGCTTGGAGATTGAAAGCTTAATTCTAGCTAAGCGTGGGTTCTCTGAATCAGTTATTGATACTCTGATCCAGGCCAGAAAGCCTGTCACCAGAAAAATTTACCATAAGATATGGCGGAAATATCTTTGTTGGTGTGAATCCAAGGGTTACTCGTGGAGTAAAGTTAGGATTCCCAGGATTTTGTCTTTTCTCCAAGAAGGATTGGAGAAAGGATTGTCAGCTAGTTCCTTAAAGGGACAGATATCTGCTCTGTCTATCCTGTTACACAAACGGCTGGCAGCAGTACCAGATGTTCAGGCGTTTGCACAGGCTTTAGTTAGAATCAAGCCTGTCTATAAACCTGTGGCTCCTCCATGGAGTCTTAATTTAGTTCTTTCAGTTCTTCAAGGGGTTCCTTTTCAACCTTTACATTCCATAGATATTAAGTTATTATCTTGGAAGGTTTTGTTTTTGGTAGCTATCTCTTCTGCTCGGAGAGTTTCAGAATTGTCTGCTTTGCAGTGTAATTCACCCTATCTGGTGTTTCATGCAGATAAGGTTGTTTTGCGTACTAAACCTGGGTTTCTTCCGAAAGTTGTTTCCAATAAGAATATTAACCAGGAAATCATTGTTCCTTCTCTGTGTCCTAAGCCAGTTTCTAAGAAGGAACAACTTTTGCACAATCTTGATGTGGTTCGGGCTTTAAAATTCTATTTAAAGGCAACTAAAGATTTCAGACAAACATCATCCTTGTTTGTTGTCTATTCTGGTAAGAGGAGAGGTCAGAAAGCGACTGCTACCTCTCTTTCCTTTTGGCTGAAAAGCATCATCCGATTGGCTTATGAGACTGCTGGACAGCAGCCTCCTGAACGAATTACAGCTCATTCCACCAGAGCTGTGGCTTCCACATGGGCCTTCAAGAATGAGGCTTCTGTTGAACAGATTTGTAAGGCAGTGACTTGGTCTTCACTGCATACTTTTGCCAAATTTTACAAATTCGATACTTTTGCTTCTTCTGAGGCTATTTTTGGGAGAAAGGTTTTGCAAGCAGTGGTGCCTTCCGTTTAGGTTACCTGACTTGTTCCCTCCCTTCATCCGTGTCCTAAAGCTTTGGTATTGGTGTCCCACAAGTAAGGATGAATCCGTGGACTGGATACACCAAGTAAGAGAAAATAGAATTTATGCTTACCTGATAAATTACTTTCTCTTACGGTGTATCCAGTCCACGGCCCGCCCTAGCAATTAAGTCAGGTTCAAATTTATCTTTGTAAAACTACAGTCACCACTGCACCCTATGGTTTCTCCTTTTTCTCCTAACCGTCGGTCGAATGACTGGGGGGGGGGGGGGGCGGAGCCTGAGGGGGAGCTATATGGACAGTTCTGCTGTGTGCTCTCTTTGCCACTTCCTGTAGGGAATGAGAATATCCCACAAGTAAGGATGAATCCGTGGACTGGCTACACCGTAAGAGAAAGTAATTTATCAGGTAAGCATAAATTCTGTTTTTGATGTTAAATTTACTGTTTTTAATTCTAATTTTACACTTGATGAACGCTTCCATCTATTGCTGATACTCAAACACAGCTAATTCAATCTACACCTTTGAGTGTCCCTATTGTACTTTTACTCCTTATCCCTTAGCCTTTGGCGCTGTACACATCACATTCACCCACAGGGCAGTATTACAACATTATAACGACCCCAAAAACACCTCCAAGACGACCACTGCCGTGCTAAAGAAGCTGAGGGTAAAGGTGATGGACTGGCTAAGCATGTCTCCAGACCTAAACCCTATTGAGCATCTGTGGGGCATCCTCAAACGGAAGGTGGGGGAGCGCAAGGTCTCTAACATCCACCAGCTCTGTGTTGTCATCATGGAGAAGTGGAAGAGGACTCCAGTGGCAAACTGTGAAGCTCTGGTGAACTCCATGCCCAAGAGGGTTAAGACAGTGCTGGAAAATAATGGTGGTCACACAAAATATTGACACTTTGGGCCGAATTTGGACATTTTCCACTTAGGGGTGAACTCACTTTTGTTGCCAACGGTTTAGACATTAATGGCTGTGTGTTGATTTATTTTGTGGGGACAGCAAATTTACACTGTTATACAGGCTGTACACTCACTACTATACATTGTAGCAAAGTGTCATTTCTTCAGTGTTGTCACATGAAATTATATAATAAAATATTTACACTGTTATACAGGCTGTACACTCACTACTTTACATTGTAGCAAAGTGTCATTTCTTCAGTGTTGTCACATGAAATTATATAATAAAATATTTACACTGTTATACAGGCTGTACACTCACTACTTTACATTGTAGCAAAGTGTCATTTCTTCAGTGTTGTCACATGAAAAGATATAATAAATATTTACACTGTTATACAGGCTGTACACTCACTACTTTACATTGTACAAAGTGTCATTTCTTCAGTGTTGTCACATGAAAAGATATAATAAATATTTACACTGTTATACAGGCTGTACACTCACTACTTTACATTGTAGTAAAGTGTCATTTCTTCAGTGTTGTCACATGAAAAGATATAATAAATATTTACACTGTTATACAGGCTGTACACTCACTACTTTACATTGTAGTAAAGTGTCATTTCTTCAGTGTTGTCACATGAAAAGATATAATAAAATATTTACACTGTTATACAGGCTGTACACTCACTACTTTACATTGTAACAAAGTGTCATTTCTTCAGTGTTGTCACATGAAATTATATAATAAAATATTTACACTGTTATACAGGCTGTACACTCACTACTTTACATTGTAGCAAAGTGTCATTTCTTCAGTGTTGTCACATGAAATTATATAATAAAATATTTACACTGTTATACAGGCTGTACACTCACTACTTTACATTGTAACAAAGTGTCATTTCTTCAGTGTTGTCACATGAAATTATATAATAAAATATTTACAAAAATGTGAGGGGTGTACTCACTTGTGTGAGATACTGTGTGTGTATTATATATATATATAAACAGTATATATATTGCACATATTATTTTTTTGCGCCCCTGGAAACATTTCTGTGGACGCCCATAATAATTGTATTATTCTTATATAAAGTGTAGGAGTCTCAGATACCAAATACACGTGTCTGATTCCTACAGTCTGACATCCGCCCGCATCTTATCGAACGCTTCACTCTCCAGATTATTACGTCACAGGACAATTACATCTCACCGTGTATATTTAATCTAAAAAGCCGGAATGTTCCCAGAAAATCCGGATAGCTGGTAGTTATCTATTAGAAATTAAAGGGACGTAAAACCCAAACGTTTGCTTCAGACAGAACATATCATTTTAAACAACTTTCTAATATACTTCTATTATTATTATTTTTTTTCATTTTCATGTTATCCTTTGTTGAAAAGCAGGAAGGTATTCTCAGGAGTGTGCACGTGTCTGCAGTACTATAAGGCTACAGTTTTGCTACAATGTTATACATAAGCACTAGAGGACAGCACTATTTCATGTCATGTAGTGCTACACACATGTGCACGCTATCTTTCTAGATATCTCTTCAATAAAGAATAACATGAGAACAAAGCAAATAATAGAAGTAAATTGGTAACTTTTTTAAATTGTGTTCTCAATCTGAATCATGAACGGAAATGTGGGGGTTTGTGCCCCTTTAAACAGAAATCTATTGATAAACTAATCATATAATAACTAATTTATGTAAGCAATACTGTATCTCCTACACACAACTAAAAGGGACAGTCTGCACCTTGGTCATCTTAAAGTCTTACTTTAGATTAAGCTGCAAATAGTCTCCTGCACCCTTTCTATATAATGCAGCAGGAACAGTAAAACATTATTTTAAAATGAATATTGTTTCTGGTCACTTTGAAATGGCTGCCAAGCTCCGCCCACTGATGACATCATGATCTGGGCTGCATCTAGACACTGCTGAATGCCCCTGACAGTCTGTTGAATCCAAATAGTGAGCCTTTTGTGATTGGATGCTATATTCTGCCCAGATTGTGATGTCATCAGTGGGCGGTGCTTGGCCGCCATTTCAGTGGTCAGAAACACTATTCATTTTATAATGTTTTTTTTTACTGTTGCTGCTGCATGATATAGAAAAGGTGCAGGAGGCTATTTGAAGCTTAAAGGGACATTCTGGCCAAAATTTAAATGCACATAGATGAATTACATCTTTGAATAGAAACATCATTTTAATATAACTGTATTGGCAAAAGTGCTTCTAGTAAAAGTTATTACTGTTTTAGTGTTAGTATTTTTCTTTGCACGTGAAGCATAGCTAGATATTCTCAGTGCACCAGCATTTTAAATACTGCAGCTGTGTAGAGCACCAGTGGGGCTTGTATCATGTCAGCAATTAAAAAATTGAGTCATTACCAGATTCTACAAACACCTTAGGCTCTCTGAGTAAGTACTGTGTATAAAATGCTGGTGCACGGTGAATATTTAAATACACTTATGAAACAGTTATAGCTTTTATTAGAAGCATTTCTGCTAATACCTGTACATTACACAAATGCTTCTGTTCAAAACTGCAATACATCCATGTGGATTCATGTTTAGGCTGGAACGTCCCTTTTAATCTATGGTGAGACTTTAAGATGACTAAGGAGTAGACTGTCCCTTTAATGAGAATAGGGTTTTGTGTCTGCTGGCGTCACAAGTGGGTGGATCACAGACAGACCATCTATAAACATTTTGCATTGTCAGTGTGATCCTATATTTATTATCCTTTCCTGTTTTTGGGGGGCAGTAACTTCCTTTTCTATGTGGGATGTGTTATTTATAGAGAGGAGAGGGCTCGTGCTTATAAAAACTTTTGTAGTTAAAAAAAGGTTAGCAGTTTCCCTGATGTCAACCTCCTGGTACACAGCTCCGAATAGCTGAAACTCATGGCAGGGATTCCGCAGGGTTTTATACTTCACCTTAATATTTATGCTTCTGACACCCAGAGTGTTATTAATAATTAAGAAATGATATTAAAATAAGTGTGTTTTCATCTGATTACACAGTATCTGTAAATAAAAACATTATAGTTTATTCTCAAACATCAGTTTGCATCTTTAATCCTTCAGTGTCTAAGATATTCTGGCTAAAAATCTACGGGCAAAGGGTTAAAAAAAACAATGAACACTTTGAGATTGTGCTAATAAGTAGTAATTATACATAGTAAAACAATGTTTCAATTTATTTTGCCCTCTTTTCCTGTTATTTAAAGGGACAGGAGAGCCAACTGTTGAATGAATTGAAAGTGCGGCAGCATTTGTAACAAGAAAATATCACCTAAACATCTCTATTTAAAAAATGAAGATATTTGACATCATTTCCTTAGTAGCCACATGCAATAAATTTGTGTGATTGTGTTTCTGTTTTTATTCGACCTTATGAATGCGCATCCTAATCACAACGTCTAACAAGCGGTTATGATATTTAATGTATCTGATTTTTCTAATTGGAAAATTCTTTTATTATTCAATATATGAAAAGCGTTAGGGTTTTGGAAAAAATATAGAGACAAAGGGAACAGATGGTTTTAGTTACAAACAGATTACATAGAAAATACAAATGTTGCACAGGCTAATTAAAAGGATTTTAATCTTGTTAAAAAGTAATTATTAACAGCAAGTAACACAATGTATTAATCATTAATAAATAGGTCATTTATTGTGGAAAATACAAACTCTCTGATTTCTAAGAAAACCACTAGAAAATGGGTTTCCAACCTGACCCTCTGTATATAACTGTGCATATATTACACACCCAGCACTGTCTAAACCTGTCCTGATAATATGCAGTGAGTGGGTCACTATACATTGTACACCCATAACCAGCACTGTCTGAGCCTGTCCTGATAATATGTAGTCAGTGGTCTCCCTACATTACACACCCAGCACTGTCTGAGCCTGTCCTGATAATGTGCAGTCAGGGAGTCATACTGCATTACATACCCAGCACTGCCTGAGCCTGTCCTGATAATGTGCAGTCAGGGAGTCATACTGCATTACATACCCAGAACTGCCTGAGCCTGTCCTGATAATCTGCAGTCAGTGAGTAACCCTACATTACACACCCAGCACTGTCTGAGCCTGTCCTGATAATGTGCAGTCAGGGGTCACCCTACATTACACACCCAGCACTGTCTGAGCCTGTCCTGATAATGTTCAGTCAGTGGGTAACCCTACATTACACACCCAGCACTGTCTGAGCCTGTCCTGATAATGTGCAGTCAGGGGTCACCCTACATTATACACCCAGCACTGTCTGAGCCTGTCCTGATAATGTGCAGTAAGGGGCGTCACACTACATTACACACCCAGCACTGTCTGAGCCAGTCCTGATAATGTGACAGGGGGTCACCCTACATTACACACCCAGCACTGTCTGAGCCTGTCCTGATAATGTGCAGTCAGAGGGTAATTCTACATTACACACCCAGCACTTTCTGAGCCTGTCCTGATAATATGCAGTCAGGCGGTCACCCTACATTACACACCCAGCACTGTCTGAGCCTGTCCTGATAATGTGCAGCCAGGCGGTCACCCTACATTACACACCCAGCACTGTCTGAGCCTGTCCTGATAATGTGCAGTCAGGGGATCACTCTACATTAAACACCCAGCACTGTCTGAGCCTGTCCTGATAATGTGCAGTCAGTGGGTAACACTAAATTACACATCCAGCACTGTCTGAGCCTGTCCTGATAATGTGCAGTCAGGGGGTCACCTACATTACACACCAGCACTGTCTGAGCCTGTCCTGATAATGTGCAGTCAGGGGATCACCCTACATTACACACCCAGCACTATCTGAGCCTGTCCTGATAATGTGCAGTCAGGGGGTCATACATACATTACACACCCAGCACTGCCTGAGCCTTTCCTGATAATGTGCAGTCAGGGGGTCACCCTACATTACACACCCAGCACTGTCTGAGCCTTTCCTGATAATGTGCAGTCAGGGGATCACCCTACATTACACACCCAGCACTGTCTGAGCCTGTCCTGATAATGTTCAGTCAGGGGATCACCCTACATTCCACAGCCAGCACTGTCTGAGCCTGTCCTGATAATGTGCAGTACAGGGGATCACCCTACATTACACACCCAGCACTGTCTGAGCCTGTCCTGATAATGTGCAGTTAGGGGTCACACTACATTATACACCCAGCACTGTCTGAGCCTGTCCTGATAATGTGCAGTCGGGGTCATACTGCATTACATACCCAGCACTGTCTGAGCCTGTCCTGATAATGTTCAGTCAGGGGATCACCCTACATTCCACAGCCAGCACTGTCTGAGCCTGTCCTGATAATGTGCAGTTAGGGGATCACCCTACATTACACATCCATCACTGAGCATGTCCTGATAATGTGCAGTCAGGGGTCACACTACATTACACACCCAGCACTGTCTGAGCCTGTCCCAATAGACATTTAGTAGTGTTAGCCAGTGGTGCTTTTGTTTGCTTGTTTACGTAAAGGGAAGAGGAAACACGTAGGAAGGAATAGAGAAAATGGTTACAGGAAAATCTCATTATCGTTGTTCCAGAAAATCTTATCTGAAGAAAAAACATACTGTGTTCCCAGTAAAACCCATCCTCCAGCAAGATACCATTTGTACCATGTAAAGCGGATCACATAGTTTACGCATAAAGCAGAACACACAGATTATGTATCGCTTTCCAAGTTTATAAATCGAAAGTGGCGAGAGAATTTTAGTGCAGGACTCAATAAGCAATATCGCAACCACACTAACTGTTCAGTATGCTTTGCCTTTGCGTTGTCTCAGACCTGTTTGTGAGAGTTCCTGTGTATTACCTGTCTGTCTGATGTCCTTCCTGGTTCCTGATCCCTGACTTGTTCCTGACTCTGCTGTTTTCCTTGTTCCTGATTCCGGCTTGTCTGACTATTCGCTTTGGCTCCTTACTCGGCTCGTCTGACTACCAGCTCTGGTTTTGATTCCTGGCACCCTGACATTACTCAAAGGCCATGAATCCTGATGGTGCTAATAATCCACCTTTACCTGCCATCATTTCCAGGATGGATGTACAGGATCACTGCTTGGATCAATTTGCACTGGCCCTGCAAACCCTGCTGACTCGCATTACACATTTGGACCAAAGTGTCCCGCAAGTTATGGCTGCTCCTGTTTCCGCTGCTGCACCTATGCCTACCAGGAGCATGTCCAGTTCTGCACCTCTACCTCAGCGATATGGAGGCGATCCTATTCAGTGCAGAGGGTTTTTGAACCAGTTGGGCATTTACTTTGAGATGTTACCTCAGGCGTTTCCCTCTGACAGAGCTAAGGTGGGATTTCTCATCTCGTTACTCTCTGACACAGCTCTTGCCTGGGCTAATCCCTTGTGGGAGACTAATAAACCTGTGATTTCAAATTACCCTGAATTTGTGGCCTCCTTTTGAAGGGTATTTGATGTTCCGGCTCGCTCCTCCTCTGCTGCTAAATGACTCGTGTCCATTTAGCAAGGTACAAGATCTGTTGCTCAGTATGCTATTGAGTTCCGTACGCTTGCCGCAGAGGTAGGTTGGAACAATGAAGCCCTTGTTGCCGCCTTCTTTCATGGGCTCTCTGATGCGATTAAAGACGAAGTTGCTGCCAGAGATTTACCAGAGGATCTCGAGGCATTGGTGTCTTTTTTGATCCTAATTGACATCAGACTCAGAGAGAGGCCTTCTTTCAAGGAGCACTTGCGGAAGCCTCCTGTTCCGTTGTATTCTATGTGTTTGTTCCCACCCATGCCTCCCTCTCCTCCCATGCCTCCTGGTCTCGAGTCACCAGGTACTGCTGAGCCGATGCAGCTGGGATTCACGCGTCTTTCCATGGTGGAGAGGGCCTTTAGGAGGAGGGAGGGGCTCTGCCTCTATTGTGGGTTACAGGGCCACCTTTTGAAGTCTTGTTCTACATGGCCAGGAAATGCTCGCACCTAAGGTCCTGTCGGGGCAGACCTTGGGTGGTTTATCCTCGTCCCTGGAACCGCTTAAGGAGAAACCTTTGGTCACGGTTGTCCTTTCCTGGGTGGACTCCTCCATAGTCACCCAGGCTCTTGTTGACTCCAGTGCTGCTGGCTATTTCATTGACAGTGCTTTTGTATCAAAGCACTGCATTGCTGTTTTGCCTCGGTCCGTTTCTGCTTGCTATTGAGGCCATTGATGGCAGGCCCCTTCAGCCTGCACTCGTTACTCACGAAACTGCTCCGTTGTCCATGGCTGTTGGGGCTCTCCATTTTGAAACCCTCCAGTTCCAGGTGATAAACTCTCCACATTTTCCGGTTGTTCTGGGTTATCCCTGGATTCAAAAGCACAATCCCAGTCTCGACTGGCGCAGGTCCGAAATTTTGTTGTGGTCCCCGCAATGTATTTCCACTTGTCTTCGGAAACCAGTTAAAGTCTTGTGCACTTCTTCAGTTTCTCAATTGCCAGAGGAGTATCAAGAGTTCCTAGACGTGTTTGACAAGGTGCGTGCCGGTACATTGCCTCCTCATCGGTCTTACGATTGTGCCATAGACCTGCAACCCAGAGCCATTCCTCCTCATGGCTGGGTGTACCCTCTGTCTGTTGCAGAGAATTGTGCTATGGAGGAGTATGTTGCTGATGCTCTGTCGTGGGGATCATCTGCAAATCCTGCTCTCCTGCAGGAGCTGGCTTCTTCTTTGTGAAGAAAAAGGGTGGCGAGTTAAGACCATGTATCGATTATAGGGGTCCAAATCGTCTTACCATTAAGAATGCTTACCCTATTCCGCTTATTACGGAACTCTTTGACCGCCTCAAGGGAGCTACGGTCTTTACTAAACTTGATTTGAGAGGAGCGTACAATCTCGTTAGGATTAAGGAGGGCCACGAATGGAAAACAGCATTTAACACCAGGAGCGGGCATTATGAGTATCTTGTAATGCCCTTTGGCCTATGTAATACTCCTGCTGTTTTTCAGGAATTTATTAATGATGTCCTACGAGATATTTTGCAACAGTGTGTTGTGGTGTACTTAGACAACATCCTCATACACTCACCCACACTTGAGGCTCATCGTTCTGATGTTACACGGGTTCTTCAGAGACTACGTGAGAACGGCCTGTTTTGTAAACTCGAGAAATGTGAGTTCCATCAGACTCAAGTAACCTTCCTAGGTTATGTTATCTCCATTGCAGGGTTCTCCATGAATCCTGACAAGTTATCTGCAGTTCTGCAGTGGCCTCGCCCAGTTGGTCTTCGGTCTATTCAACGTTTTTTGTGGTTCGCCAATTACTATATAAAGTTTATTAAAAACTTTTCTTCCTTGGTCAAACTTATCACAGACATGACCCGTAAAGAGAATGATCCACTCCATTGGTCACCTACTGCCAATAAGGCCTTTGATAGTCTTAAGACTGCCTTTGCTGCCGCTCCAGTTCTGGCTCATCCTAACCTTGTCCTGCCTTTCGTTCTTGAGGTCGATGCATCTGAGACTGGAGTAGGTGCCCTCTTGTCTCAACGTCCTACGCCTGACGGTTCCTTGCATCCGTGTGGTTTCTTCCCTAAGAAATTGTCTCCAGCGGAGTGCAATTATGAAATTGGCGACAAGGAATTACTGGCCATAATTTTGGCACTTAAGGAATGGAGGCATCTTCTCGAGGGTACTAGCGTGCCAGTGCTCATTCTTACTGACCACAAGAATTTAACTTATCTATCTGAAGCAAAACGTTTCTCGCCCGACATGCCAGATGGGCGCTATTTTTGTCTCGGTTTAATTATGTGGTCTCCTACCTGCCTGGTAGTAAGAATGTTAGGGCTGATGCCCTCTCTCGACAATTTTCGCCTCTGTCCAAGGAGGAGTCTGTACCTACTCCTGTTATACCTCCTGACCATATTTTGGCTACCATACATACTAATTTGACTTCTCCCTTGGGGGAGAAGATCCTGGCTGCACAAACCAATGCACCTCCTGAGAAGCCTAGTGGTAAGTGTTTTGTTCCTGAGAATCTTCAAACTAAACTTTTGCACACTTACCACTATCAAGGAAATGTTATAACTCACAGCGCTATAAAAAAGTGACCTATAGCTCCTATCTAAGATGGGTCCCCAACTACCCACAAATAGAAATACTGCAAAGAATGGGGTTTAGAGAGGAGCGCCAGAAGAGGCAAGGTCTCGGGAGTGTGGAGGTAATACAACGAAGATCTATGTCAGTGTAGGACCCTATTCGGACACTGTTAATATTACATATGGCCCCAAAGGCTACAGGAATTTATCGGCAATAGTTGGTAAAAAATAATACAACACAATTTATTACAGATAAAATGAAAAGGAGTTATATCGCTAAGCATGGATCCATGTTACATAAAAACACATAATATAAAAACAATCCAAAAATATATAATATATATATATATGTGTACAGTTGAACACTAAAAATATTAATATACTCTTGAAAAAGACTCTTGAAAAAGGCCCCAGTTGTGGGCCGAAACGCGTTGGAAATTATATGGTGAGCTATATTTCTTGATTTACTAGCATAATAACAGTACTATACTATGTTACTATTTTCTGTTTTCAGGTTTTGAGGATTTCACAGCTTTCTACTATCATTATTTTTTTTGCCTTCACTTTTATTTTTCACTTGGCATTGAAGGATTTGAACTGTTTATTTGGATACACATCTTTATTTGGATTACCATAAGGTCACTATCATCTGACTTTTGTGAACATTAATTTGGACTTAATTTATTTTCTTTTTGCATATATTTTGGACTCCCTCAGGATAATATTTTTGTGATCACTTATTTGCTTCTTTTTTGTACATTTTTTCACGGACTTCCACACCATTATTAATATTTTTTTTTTTCACACACCACTCACTGTGTGACTTGATCAGCATTTATATATTTTTGTTATATTTTTCTACCTATTTTTGGATTAACACTAGTTTGTGCACACACTAGTTAATTTTTTGATCACTTCTCAATCCACCATCTGGATTATTTTTTCATTTATAGCATCTAACTGCAAATTGTTCTTTGTATATCTGTACCATTTTATGTATGGCTTATTGATTCTAAATCCAGGTTAGACTTCTACCAGTGTGTATATATCTAGACCTTTGAAATAGAGGGTAGTGACGTTTATCGACTCCTATCTTTTCTAACTATACTGTTTTTAGCACTAATTATTGGGTCACTTCTTAGTGAGGACTATACTCAATTTGGCATTTTATATATTAATATTTTTAGTGTTCAACTGTACACATATATATATATATTATATATTTTTGGATTGTTTTTATATTATGTGTTTTTATGTAACATGGATCCATGCTTAGCGATATAACTCCTTTTCATTTTATCTGTAATAAATTGTGTTGTATTATTTTTTACCAACTATTGCCAATAAATTCCTGTAGTCTTTGGGGCCATATGTAATATTAGCAGTGTCCGAATAGGGTCCTACACTGACATAGATCTTCGCTGTATTACCTCCACACTCCCGAGACCTTGCCTCTTCTGGCGCTCCTCTCTAAACCCCATTCTTTACACTTACCACTATCCTAAAGCCGCAGGTCACCCAGGCATGAACCAATTGATTTGGTCTGTCACTCGACAATTCTGGTGGCCAGGTCTTCGTTCTGATGTTGCTGCGTATGTTGCCTCCTGCTCAGTTTGTGCACAGAATAAGACTCCTCGACGTCTTCCTGTGGGTCTTCTTCAACCTATTGCTAATGGTGAGCGTCCTTGGACACATCTTTCCATGGACATCATTGTCGAGCTCCCTGTCTCCAATGGCAATACTGTGATCCTTATGGTGGTTGACCGTTTTTCTAAAATGTCACATTACATTCCCTTGATGAAACTGCCTACCGCTCAGGAGCTTGCTTCAATTTTTGCCCGGGAGGTCTTCCGTTTACATGGGTTACCCAAGGAGATAGTGTCGGACTGGGGTAGCCAGTTTATCTCCAGATTCTGGCGTTCCTTTTGTGCTCAAATGGGGATCCAGCTTTCCTTCTCCTCTGCATATCACCCTCAATCCAATGGGGCTACGGAACGGTCTAATCATGCTCTGGAACAGTTCCTCCGTTGCTATGTCTCAGATCACCACAATAATTGGTCTGAACTGTTACCTTGGACAGAGTTTGCTCGTAATAGTGCTATTAATGCTTCCTCCAAGATATCCCTGTTCATGGTGAATTATGGGTTTCAACCATCCTTGTTGCCCGATTCATTCATGTCTCAGGGTATTCTGGCTTTGGAGGAGCATTTCCGGCAACTCTGTTCCACGTGGGTGCAGATTCAGGATTGCCTTTATCGTTCTATGCAGCACCAAAAGTTCCAGGCTGATCATAGGCGTCTGCCCGCACCCTCCTACCAGGTTGGTGAGAGAGTTTGTCTGTCCTTCTGCAACTTGAACCTTCGTGTGCCTTCCAATAAATTGGCTCCCCGTTATGTTGGTCCTTTTTGAAATACTCTGACGGGTTAATCCTGTGGCCTACGCTCTTGACCTTCCTCCTGCTATGCGCATCTCCAATGTTTTTCATGTCTCCCTCTTGAAACCATTGGTTTGTAATCGGTTTACCACTGTGTTGCCTCGTCCCCATCCTATCTTTGTTGACAACCATGAGGAGTATGAGGTAAGTAGCATTATTGACTCTCGTATGTCCAGGGGCCGTGTACAGTATTTGGTTCACTGGAGGGGCTACAGTCCAGAGGAGCATTCTTGGGTTCCCTCCTCTGATGTTCATGCTCCCGCCCTCCTCCGTGCCTTCCATGCCCGTTTCCCCAATAAGCCTTTGTCCTTCCGCGGGGGAGGGGTCATTGAGGGGAGGGTACTGTCAGGGTTTTTTCCCTGTTGTTTGCCATGTGCTGCTGGCAGCCATTTTACTCACCTCTCTTCCTGACTATGGTGCCTTGTGGGGGATGCTGCTCATTTCCTACACTTCCTTTTATGGCCAGACTGTTGTGCATCATCCATGTGAGACAGGATGCAGTCTCAGAATTGTGATGTCATCACTTATTATTTAAAGGGCCTCTGTTCAGTATGCTTTGCCTTTGGGTTGTCTCAGACCTGTTTGTGAGAGTTCCTGTGTATTACCTGGCTGCCTGACGTCCTTCCTGCTTCCTGATCCCTGGCTTGTTCCTGACTCTGCTGTTTTCCTTGTTCCTGATTCCGGCTCGCCTGACTATTCGCTTTGGTTTCTGACTCGGCTCGTATGACTACCAGCTCTGGTTTTGACTCCTGGCTTGTTATTTGACTTGTGGACTTTTTATTATTTTTTGCTATGAATAAAGGTGTGTTTATTTTTGCACTTCTCGTCTCAGTCTGATTCCTGGCACCCTGACAAAAGCTGAAGGCAACCTGGACAAGCTGGTAGCAATAATAGGCAAAAAAATGAAGAGTCTAGTTCTGTAAAAACACCAAAATTTATTGGACAACTTTAAAAGATCCAAATGGATGAAACAACAGCATCACAAAATTCAGAGAAGCGCTCACCAAATGGCTTACGCGTTTCGGCTCTTAGCCGTAATCATAGCCTAGCTGGTTATGTTCTAACACACTATTTAAACAGCTCAATGTTAATAGGTTAAAAACAAAACACACCTCTCTGAGTTACACCTGTATGATAATTAGTTAATTAATTAGACCTCTCTATGCCTGGAACTGCTACCTATACTATCTATTTAGTTGAAATACAATGTACAAATTCTAAAAATAAAGATAAATAGGAAAGGAATTCATCAATATTCACTCAAAATACAAACCAAATACTACTATTAAACAGATAGGGCAAAGTGCAAATCATTAAAGGCATACATCGTAAATACAATGCAAGATAACAATGCCATAACTCCAAGCAAGGTTAGGTAAACATTCACAGTACATGCACATAAAAATTCAATCAGCACAAATATGTAATAGAGAAAGTATATAAACAGTTGAGACGACTGTATAGAAACAAACAATAACAATAATAATAACAACAATCCCAACAAGATAGTACAGTATAATACAATCTCACAATATACTATTTCCAAAAGTTAATAATGTAATAACGTAAGTTTAGTCCTAGAGGTATTCTGGTTTTCAGTTTCAGAATCCAAAATACCTCCCTTTTGGCCAACATTTGTCCAGGTCACCCCCCCCCACCCCTGTTTGGTCTCTGGACTTTTTCTTTAATGCACCATTTAAAGGTGTCCAATTTTCTATTGTGTTTCAAAGCAAAATGTTGAACCAGAGGGGTGGATGACCTGCCAATCCATATAGTGGACATGTGCTCCTGAATATGTGATTTCATATCCCTAGAGGTGAGACCCACGCATTGGACCTTACATTGATCACAGATAATGAAGTATATAACATAAGTGGTAGTACAATTAAGACAAGTCTCAATTGGAAATTACTCTCCAGTCACACTGGAACAAAATATGTTTGTGCAAATTACATAATCACATGGTTTACATTTCCTACCACATTTGAACATCCCAGCACAAGTCAGCCATGAACTCCTGGGTTTATCAATCTTGGGTTCCCTCAATTCTGTTGGTGATAATAAGGAACCCAGAGTTCAACACTTTTTGTAGGAACACCTCGATCCCTTGTTAACCATAGTGGTGAGATTATCCTCTGCTGCCAGGAGTGGGAAGTCTTTACGCAATATCTTGCATATCTCAGGGTATTGGGCACTATACCCGGTAACGAATGTCACCCCCTCAAACCTGGATTCTCTAACCCTGGCACCAGAGTCTTTCAAATAGTGATCCCTAGGTGTACCTTCTACAGCCTTCCTAGCTCTCCTGATGTCATATCAAAGGAGCCTTTGTTCCAATAAATCAGCCTCTTTCTCCCATAGAGTACAGTTCCGCCGTAGGCATGTGAACTGACCCTTGGTAACAGCGAAGGGTGTGTGTCTCGGGTGGCAACTATTCCCATGCAAAAGGGAGTTGCAGATATGGGCTTATGATATACCTTGGTTGTGACCCCCCCAAAATCAGATCCTATCAGAGTTAAATCCAAAAAATGAATATGAGAGGGATTAGTCTCAAACGTAAATTTCAGGCCCACTTCATTTTCATTAAGCCAATCAACAAAATTTCCTATATCATTAGCAGAGCCCTGCCATACAAATAGGAGATCATCAACAAATCTCCTATATAATTTAATGCTGGTTTTATATGGGTTTCTGTCTCCAAAGACGTGTGTAAACTCCCACCAACCTAAAAAAAGGTTGGCGTATTAGGGGGTGAATTTCGCCACCATAGCCATCCCACGTCTCTGGAGATAGAAAGTACCATCAAAAAGAAAAACAGTTATTGGTCGATAGAAAAATAGCCGCTCTGATCACAAAATTCTGAAACTTTTGGGTATAGTCAGTAAAATTATTCAAAAAGAAACAAAGGGCTTCAATACCTTTTATCATGCGGGATAGTGGAGTACTGGGAAACCACATCCACGGTCAACCATTGGTTCCCCCGACTCCACTCGAAATCCAGCATGGAATTCAAGATTTGTTTTGTATCCCTGATATAGATTGGTAGGGTCACAACAACCAAGGGCTGAATGATCGAATCCATCCACTGGGAGAGTCTTTCTAGTAAGGAACCAATTAGTAAGGAATATATAGTATAGGTAGCAGTTTTAGGCATAGAGAGGTCTAATTAATTAACTAATTATCATACAGGTGTAACTCAGAGAGGTATGTTTTATTTGTATGTGCACATATTAATACATAACAAAAGTTCAAAGGTATATGCACTCTCACCACCGTCCTGCAGCTGCCAGGGTGCTTTTGAGGAGTATATAGCAATAAATAAAGTGAAGCACTCACTGGACTTTGGATATCAAAGTAAAATATTTATTTAGTGACGTTTCGGGACCTTAAACGTCCCTTCTTCTGACAATCAGTGTGTACAAATGAACAAACTTATAAAGGCCTGTGGGCTCCTCCCCCAATCCGGTCACCAATCTCTGGAGACCGTGTGCAAACCATAAGAGGTTAAACCATATGGGTAGCCCAAACAAGTCACGAATAATGTTATAAACTGTACATAAAAATGTCCATAACAAACCAAATAGCAAATGTGCATATCAAATAGTGTAATGTAATCTTACAACCAGGTGTCTATAAAGATAATAAGTGTTCAGTGATCCCACAACTCTCCAATTTTCCAGCCGGTTTCTGCCCCGGGTTTGTGTTTAAATGGAACAGTCCATGTTATTAGTAGTTCTATTGGACAATTAACAGTGCCGCCCATATCCAGGGTAATCCGTTGTCAGTCATTGTCATGACAACTGTAGTAAACCATCCGGGAGAACACTCCCAGTTCCAATTACATTATCCCCACAACATCGTTCCATACACCTTAATCTACATCATAATGGTCGATCTGGCCACTGACCCAGCCACCTGTAGGGTGTAATAGCAGGAGTTATAGGGAGCAGTTATATGGTGCAATAGGAGGAGTTATAGGGAGCAGTTATATGGTGCAATAGGAGGAGTTATAGGGAGCAGTTATATGGTGCAATAGGAGGAGTTATAGGGAGCGGTTATATGGTACAATAGGAGGAGTTATAGGGAGCAGTTATATGGTGCAATAGGAGGAGTTATAGGGAGCAGTTATATGGTGCAATAGGAGGAGTTATAGGGAGCGGTTATATGGTACAATAGGAGGAGTTATAGGGAGCAGTTATATAGTGCAATAGGAGGAGTTATAGGGAGCAGTTATATGGTGCAATAGGAGGAGTTATAGGGAGCGGTTATATGGTACAATAGGAGGAGTTATAGGGAGCAGTTATATGGTGCAATAGGAAGAGTTATAGGGAGCAGTTATATGGTGCAATAGGAGGAGTTATAGGGAGCAGTTATATGGTACAATAGGATGAGTAATAGAGATCAGTTATATGCTGCAATAGGAGGAGTTATAGGGAGCGGTTATATGGTACAATAGGAGGAGTTATAGAGAGCAGTTATATAGTGCAATAGGAGGAGTTATAGGGAGCGGTTATATGGTGCAATAGGAGGTGTTATAGGGAGCAGTTATATGGTACAATAGGAGGAGTTATAGGGAGCAGTTATATGGTGCAATAGGAGGTGTTATAGGGAGCAGTTATATGGTACAATAGGAGGAGTTATAGGGAGCAGTTATATGGTGCAATAGGAGGAGTTATAGGGAGCAGTTATATGGTGCAATAGCAGGAGTTATAGGGAGCGGTTATATGGTACAATAGGAGGAGTTATAGGGAGCGGTTATATGGTACAATAGGAGGAGTTATAGGAAGCAGTTATATGGTACAATATGAGGAGTTATAGGGAGCAGTTATATGGTGCAATAGGAGGAGTTATAGGGAGCAGTTATATGGGGTAATAGGAGGAGTTATAGGGAGCAGTTATATGGTACAATAGGAGGAGTTATAGAGAGCAGTTATATGGTACAATAGGAGGAGTTATAGAGAGCAGATATATGGTACAATAGGAGGATTTAAAGGGAGCGGTTATATGGTACAATAGGAGGAGTTATAGGGAGCGGTTATATGGTACAATAGGAGGAGTTATAGGGAGCAGTTATATGGTGCAATATGAGGAGTTATAGGGAGCAGTTATATGTTGCAATAGGAGGAATTACAGGGAGCGGTTATATCGTACAATAGGAGGAGTTATAGGAAGCAGTTATATGGTGCAATAGGAGGAGTTATAGGGAGCAGTTATATAGTGCAATAGGAGGAGTTATAGGGAGCGGTTATATGGTACAATAGGAGGAGTTATAGAGAGCAGTTATATAGTGCAATAGGAGGAGTTATAGGGAGCGGTTATATTGTGCAATAGGAGGCGTTATAGGGAGCAGTTATATATATGGTGCAATAGGAGGAGTTATAGGGAGCGGTTATATGGTACAATAGGAGGAGTTATAGAGGGCAGTTATATAGTGCAATAGGAGGAGTTATAGGGAGCGGTTATATGGTGCAATAGGAGGAGTTATAGGGAGCAGTTATATGGTGCAATAGGAGGAGTTATAGGGAGCAGTTATATGGTGCAATAGGAGGAGTTATAGGGAGCGGTTATATGGTACAATAGGAGGAGTTATAGGGAGCAGTTATATAGTGCAATAGGAGGAGTTATAGGGAGCAGTTATATGGTGCAATAGGAGGAGTTATAGGGAGCGGTTATATGGTACAATAGGAGGAGTTATAGGGAGCGGTTATATGGTACAATAGGAGGAGTTATAGGGAGCAGTTATATGGTACAATATGAGGAGTTATAGGGAGCAGTTATATGGTGCAATAGGAGGAGTTATAGGGAGCAGTTATATGGGGTAATAGGAGGAGTTATAGGGAGCAGTTATATGGTGCAATAGGAAGAGTTATAGGGAGCAGTTATATGGTGCAATAGGAGGAGTTATAGGGAGCAGTTATATGGTACAATAGGATGAGTAATAGAGATCAGTTATATGCTGCAATAGGAGGAGTTATAGGGAGCGGTTATATGGTACAATAGGAGGAGTTATAGAGAGCAGTTATATAGTGCAATAGGAGGAGTTATAGGGAGCGGTTATATGGTGCAATAGGAGGCGTTATAGGGAGCAGTTATATGGTACAATAGGAGGAGTTATAGGGAGCAGTTATATGGTGCAATAGGAGGTGTTATAGGGAGCAGTTATATGGTACAATAGGAGGAGTTATAGGGAGCAGTTATATGGTGCAATAGGAGGAGTTATAGGGAGCAGTTATATGGTGCAATAGCAGGAGTTATAGGGAGCGGTTATATGGTACAATAGGAGGAGTTATAGGGAGCGGTTATATGGTACAATAGGAGGAGTTATAGGGAGCAGTTATATGGTACAATATGAGGAGTTATAGGGAGCAGTTATATGGTGCAATAGGAGGAGTTATAGGGAGCAGTTATATGGGGTAATAGGAGGAGTTATAGGGAGCAGTTATATGGTACAATAGGAGGAGTTATAGAGAGCAGTTATATGGTACAATAGGAGGAGTTATAGAGAGCAGATATATGGTACAATAGGAGGAGTTAAAGGGAGCGGTTATATGGTACAATAGGAGGAGTTATAGGGAGCGGTTATATGGTACAATAGGAGGAGTTATAGGGAGCAGTTATATGGTGCAATATGAGGAGTTATAGGGAGCAGTTATATGTTGCAATAGGAGGAATTACAGGGAGCGGTTATATCGTACAATAGGAGGAGTTATAGGAAGCAGTTATATGGTGCAATAGGAGGAGTTATAGGGAGCAGTTATATAGTGCAATAGGAGGAGTTATAGGGAGCGGTTATATGGTACAATAGGAGGAGTTATAGAGAACAGTTATATAGTGCAATAGGAGGAGTTATAGGGAGCGGTTATATTGTGCAATAGGAGGCGTTATAGGGAGCAGTTATATATATGGTGCAATAGGAGGAGTTATAGGGAGCGGTTATATGGTACAATAGGAGGAGTTATAGAGAGCAGTTATATAGTGCAATAGGAGGAGTTATAGGGAGCGGTTATATGGTGCAATAGGAGGCGTTATAGGGAGCAGTTATATGGTACAATAGGAGGAGTTATAGGGAGCAGTTATATGGTGCAATAGGAGGTGTTATAGGGAGCAGTTATATGGTACAATAGGAGGAGTTATAGGGAGCAGTTATATGGTGCAGTAGGAGGAGTTATAGGGAGCAGTTATATGGTGCAATAGGAGGAGTTATAGTGAGCAGTTATATGGTGCAATAGGAGGAGTTATAGGGAGCAGTTATATGGTGCAATAGGAGGAGTTATAGGGAGCGGTTATATGGTACAATAGGAGGAGTTATAGAGAGCGGTTATATGGTGCAATAGGAGGCGTTATAGGGAGCAGTTATATGGTACAATAGGAGGAGTTATAGGGAGCAGTTATATGGTGCAATAGGAGGTGTTATAGGGAGCAGTTATATGGTACAATAGGAGGAGTTATAGGGAGCAGTTATATGGTGCAATAGGAGGAGTTATAGGGAGCAGTTATATGGTGCAATAGCAGGAGTTATAGGGAGCGGTTATATGGTACAATAGGAGGAGTTATAGGGAGTGGTTATATGGTACAATAGGAGGAGTTATAGGGAGCGGTTATATGGTACAATAGGAGGAGTTATAGGGAGCAGTTATATGGTACAATATGAGGAGTTATAGGGAGCAGTTATATGGTGCAATAGGAGGAGTTATAGGGAGCAGTTATATGGGGTAATAGGAGGAGTTATAGGGAGCAGTTATATTGTACAATAGGAGGAGTTATAGAGAGCAGTTATATGGTGCAATAGGAGGAGTTATAGGGAGCAGTTATATGGTGCAATAGGAGGAGTTATAGGGAGCGGTTATATGGTACAATAGGAGGAGTTATAGGGAACAGTTATATAGTGCAATAGGAGGAGTTATAGGGAGCAGTTATATGGTGCAATAGGAGGAGTTATAGGGAGCAGTTATATGGTGCAATAGGAGGAGTTATAGGGAGCAGTTATATCGTACAATAGGGGGAGTTATAGGGAACAATTATATTGTTATAGGGAGCAGTTATATGGTGCAATAGGAGGAGTTATAGGGAGCTGTTATATGGTGCAATAAGAGGAGTTAAAAGGGAGCAGTTATATGGTACAATAGGAGGAGTTATAGAGATCAGTTATATGCTGCAATAGGAGGAGTTATAAGGAGCAGTTATATGGTGCAATAGGAGGAGTTATAGGGAGCAGTTATATGGTGCAATAGGAGGAGTTATAGGGAGCAGTTATATGGCAGTTATGTGGTGCAATAGGAGGAGTTATAGGGAGGGTTAGATGGTACAATAGGAGGAGTTATAGGGAGCAGTTATATGGTGCAATAGGAGGTGTTATAGGGAGCAGTTATATGGTACAATAGGGGGAGTTATAGGGAGTAGTTATATGGTGCAATAGGAGGAGTTATAGGGAGCAGTTATATGGTGCAATAGGAGGAGTTATAGGTAGCAGTTATATGGTACAATAGGAGGAGTTATAGGGAGCAGTTATATGGTACAATAGGAGGAGTTATAGGGATCAGTTATATGCTGCAATAGGAGGAGTTATAGGGAGCAGTTATATGGTGCAATAGGAGGTGTTATAGGGAGCAGTTATATGGTGCAATAGGAGGAGTTATAGGGAGCAGTTATATGGTGCAATAGGAGGAGTTATAGGGAGCAGTTATATGGTGCAATAGGAGGCGTTATAGGGAGCAGTTATATGGTACAATAGGAGGAGTTATAGAGATCAGTTATTTGGTACAATAGGAGTTATAGGGAGCGGTTATATGGTGCAATAGGAGGAGTTATAGGGAGCAGTTATTTGGTACAATAGGAGTTATAGGGAGCGGTTATATGGTGCAATAGGAGGAGTTATAGGGAGCAGTTATATGGTGCAATAGGAGGCGTTATAGGGAGCAGTTATATGGTACAATAGGGGGAGTTATAGGGAACAATTATATTGTTATAGGGAGCAGTTATATGGTGCAATAGGAGGAGTTATAGGGAGCTGTTAAATGGTGCAATAGGAGGAGTTATAGGGAACAGTTATATGCTGCAATAGGAGGAGTTATAGGGAGCAGTTATATGGTGCAATAGGAGGAGTTATCGGGAGCAGTTATATGGTGCAATAGGAGGAGTTATAGGGAGAGGTTATATGGTGTAATAGGAGGAGTTATAGGGAGCAGTTATATGGTACAATAGGAGGAGTTATAGGGAGCAGTTATATGGTACAATAGGAGGAGTTATAGGGAGCTGTTATATGGTACAATAGGAGGAGTTATAGGGAGCAGTTATATGGTACAATAGGAGGAGTTATATGGAGCAGTTATATGGTACAATAGGAGGAGTTATAGGGATCAGTTATATGCTGCAATAGGAGGAGTTATAGGGAGCGGTTATATGGTGCAATAGGAGGAGTTATAGGGAGCAGTTATATGGTGCAATAGGAGGAGTTATAGGGAGCAGTTATATCGTACAATAGGAGAAGTTAGAGGGAGCAGTTATATGGTACAATAGGAGGAGTTATAGGGAGCAGTTATATGGTGCAATAGGAGGAGTTATAGGGAGCAGTTATATGGTGCAATAGGAGGAGTTATAAGGAGCTGTTATATGGTACAATAGGAGGAGCTATAGGGAGCAGTTATATCGTACAATAGGAGGAGTTATAGGGAACAGTTATATGGTGCAATAGGAGGAGTTACAGGGAGCTATTATATGGTGCAATAGGAGGAGTTATAATGGAGCAGTTATATGGTGCAATAGGAGGTGTTATAGGGAGCAGTTATATGGTGCAATAGGAGGAGTTATATGGTACAATAGGAGGAGTTATAGAGATCAGTTATATGGTGCAATAGGAGATGTTATATGGTACAATAGGAGGAGTTATAGAGATCAGTTATATGCTGCAATAGGAGGAGTTATAGGGAGCAGTTATATGGTGCAATAGGAGGAGTTATATGGTACAATAGGAGGAGATATAGAGATCAGTTATATGGTGCAATAGGAGGTGTTATATGGTACAATAGGAGGAGTTATAGAGAGCAGTTATATGCTGAAATAGGAGGAGTTATACGGAGCTGTTATATGCTGCAATAGGAGGAGTTATAGGGGGATGTTACATGCTGCAATAGGAGGAGTTATAGGGAGCTGTTATATGCTGCAATAGGAGGAGTTATAGGGAGCCGTTATATGGTACAATAATAGGAGTTATAGAGATCAGCTGTATGCTGCAATAGGAGGAGTTATCGGGAGCAGTTATATGGTACAAAAGGAGGAGTTATAGGGATCAGTTATATGCTGCAATAGGAGGAGTTATAGGGAGCAGTTATATGGTACAATAGGAGGAGTTATAGGGAGCAGTTATATGGTGCAATAGGAGGAGTTATAGTGAGCAGTTATATGGTGCAATAGGAGGAGTTATAGGGAGCAGTTATATGGTGCAATAGGAGGAGTTATAGGGAGCGGTTATATGGTACAATAGGAGGAGTTATAGAGAGCGGTTATATGGTGCAATAGGAGGCGTTATAGGGAGCAGTTATATGGTACAATAGGAGGAGTTATAGGGAGCAGTTATATGGTGCAATAGGAGGTGTTATAGGGAGCAGTTATATGGTACAATAGGAGGAGTTATAGGGAGCAGTTATATGGTGCAATAGGAGGAGTTATAGGGAGCAGTTATATGGTGCAATAGCAGGAGTTATAGGGAGCGGTTATATGGTACAATAGGAGGAGTTATAGGGAGTGGTTATATGGTACAATAGGAGGAGTTATAGGGAGCGGTTATATGGTACAATAGGAGGAGTTATAGGGAGCAGTTATATGGTACAATATGAGGAGTTATAGGGAGCAGTTATATGGTGCAATAGGAGGAGTTATAGGGAGCAGTTATATGGGGTAATAGGAGGAGTTATAGGGAGCAGTTATATTGTACAATAGGAGGAGTTATAGAGAGCAGTTATATGGTGCAATAGGAGGAGTTATAGGGAGCAGTTATATGGTGCAATAGGAGGAGTTATAGGGAGCAGTTATATGGTGCAATAGGAAGCGATAAGTTGTTATATGGTGCAATAGGATGAGTTATAGAAGATCATTTTATATGGCTGCAATAGGAGGGAGTTATAGGGAGTCCGCTTATATGGTGCAATAAGAGGCGTTATAGGAGCTGAATAGGCAAGGAGAGTTATAGGAGCAGGTTATATGGTACAATAGGAGGAGTTATAGGAGCCTGTTATATGCTTCAGCAATAGGGAGGAGTTATCGGAAGCAGTTATATGGTGCAATAGGAGGAGTTAAAGGGAAGTAGTTATATGGATGCAATAGGATGGAGTTATAGGGAGCAGTTATATGGTGCAATAGGAGGAGTTATAAGGAGCGGCTTATATGGTACAATAGGAGGGAGTTATAGGGATCAGTTATATGCTGCAATAGGAGGAGTTATAGGGATGCAGTTATTATGTGCAATAGGAGGAGTCTATAGGGAGCAGTTCTATGGTGCAATAGGAGGAGTTATAGGGAGCAGGTTATATGGTACAATAGGAGGAGTTATAGGGAGCGGTTATATGGTGCAATAGGAGGAGTTATAGGGAACAATTATATGGTGCAATAGGGGGAGTTATAGGGAGTAGTTATATGCTGCAATAGGAGGAGTTATAGGGAGCAGTTATATGGTGCAATAGGAGGAGTTATAGGGAGCAGTTATATGGTACAATAGGAGGAGTTATAGAGAGCGGTTATATGGTGCAATAGGAGGAGTTATAGGGAACAATTATATGGTGCAATAGGAGGAGTTATAGGGAGCGGTTATATGGTGCAATAGGAGGAGTTATAGGGAGCAGTTATATAGTACAATAGGGGGAGTTATAGGAAGTAGTTATATGGTACAATAGGGGGAGTTATAGGGAGTAGTTATATGGTGCAATAGGAGGAGTTATAGGGAGCGGTTATATGTAGCAATAAGAGTTATAGGGAGGGTTATATGGTGCAATAGAAAGAGTTATATGGTGCAATAGGAGCAATAAGAGTTATATTGAGGGTTATATGGTGCAATAGAAGGAGTTATATGGTGCAATAGGAGGAGTTATAGGGAGCAGTTATATGGTGCAATAGGTGGAGGTATAGGGAGCGGTTATATGGTACAATAGGAGGAGTTATAGGGAGCAGTTATATCGTGCAATAGGAGGAGTTATAGGGAACAGTTATATGGTACAATAGGAGGAGTTATAGGGAGCAGTTAAATGGTACAATAGGAGGAGTTATAGGGAGCAGTTATATGGGGCAACAGGAGTAGTTATAGGGAGCAGTTATATGGTGCAATAGGAGGAGTTTTAGGGAGCAGTTATATGGTGCAATTGGAGGAGTCATAGGGTGTAGTTATATGGTGCAATAGGAGGAGTTTTAGGGAGCAGTTATATGGTGCAATAGGAGGAGTTATAGAGAGCAGTTATATGGTGCAATAGGAGGAGTTTTAGGGAGCAGTTATATGGTACAATAGGAGGAGTTATAGGAAGTGATTATATGGTGCAATAAGAGGAGTTATATGGAGTGATTATATGGTGCAATAGGAGGAGTTATAGTGAGCTGTTATATGGTGCAATAGGAGGAGTTATAGGGAGTAGTCATATGGTACAATAAGAGGAGTTATAGGGAGCAGTTATATGGTTCAATAGGAGGAGTTTTAGTTAGCAGTTATATGGTGCAATAGGAGGAGTTATTTGGGGTGATTATATGGTACAATAGGAGGAGTTATATGATGCAATAGGAGGAGTTTTAGGGAACAGTTATATGGTACAATAGGAGGAGTTATAGGGAGCAGTTATATGGTGCAATAGGAGGAGTTATAGGGAACTGTTATATGGTACAATAGGAGGAGTTATAGGGAGCGGTTATATGGTACAATAGGAGGAGTTATAGGGAGCAGTTAGATGGTGCAATAGGAGGAGTTATAGAAAGAGGTTATATGGTACAATAGGAGGAGTTATAGGGAGCAATTATATGGTACAATAGAAGGAGTTATAGGGAGGGTTATATGGTGCAATAGGAAGAGTTATAGGGAGGGTTAGATGGTACAATAGGGGGAGTTATAGGGAGCAGTTATATGGTACAATAGGAGGAGTTATAGGGAGCAGTTATATGGTGCAATAGGAGGAGTTATAGGGAGCAGTTAGATGGTGCAATAGGAGGAGTTATAGAAAGAGGTTATATGGTACAATAGGAGGAGTTATAGGGAGCAATTATATGGTACAATAGAAGGAGTTATAGGGAGGGTTATATGGTGCAATAGGAAGAGTTATAGGGAGGGTTAGATGGTACAATAGGGGGAGTTATAGGGAGCAGTTATATGGTACAATAGGAGGAGTTATAGGGAGCAGTTATATGGTGCAATAGGAGGAGTTATAGGGAGCAGTTAGATGGTGCAATAGGAGGAGTTATAGAAAGAGGTTATATGGTACAATAGGAGGAGTTATAGGGAGCAATTATTTGGTACAATAGAAGGAGTTATAGGGAGGGTTATATGGTGCAATAGGAAGAGTTATAGGGAGGGTTAGATGGTACAATAGGGGGAGTTATAGGGAGCAGTT